>NW_015169172.1:2175811-2248151 GCF_001447785.1 Gekko japonicus
GGCTTACAAAGCTCCGAACCACCTCAATCCCATTGTAATACTTGCTGCCATAACTGGGCACATCCCATTATATACTGGTAGTCTGCTTGGGAGGAGAGGGGCCTGTATCTTTACCTCCTTGAAAAAGTATTTAAGACCTCATTTCACCTTCAGCCTGTGCTGGAATAACATCCATAATGCTTTATTGGCTCCAGCTGCAGTGCCTTGCCTCCTGCCTTCACTTCTGGACCTCAGTCTTGAGCAGGACATTAATAATTCTATCTCTAATAACAGTTTCTACTAATTTCCATGGAACAGATGTTAGGCTAACTGGCCTGTAATTCCCTGGGTCCCCTCTGGACACCTTTCTAAAAATCAGTATGACATTTGCTACTTTCCAGTCATCTGCAACAAGTGACATATGCTGGTTAGGAGATCAGCAGTTTTTGCATTTGAATTTCTTAAGAACCCTTGAGTGTATGCTACCTGGACCTAGGGGCTTATTAGTTTTCAGTATGCCTGGTTGTCTTAGACCTTTATTCCTTCCCACCTCAATTTGACTCATGCTTATCCATGAGTGGTTCTTACAAGGCTGGAAAATGTTTAAATGACCTGATCATGCCTGTCTTCATGGGAAAACACATACCACTGCACCCTTCCATTTGGCTGAATTAATTAACCAGTCTCTTTGGTGCATGGAAACCATTCATAGATAAGCAGCTCCTTCACCTGCTTAGAGAACATTTAAAGGGCACCCCAGAAAACTACATTTACACTATTACGCATTACATTTGAATGTTTAATTTCTTACTAGGAATAAGGCCTGTTGTGGAAATAAATGCAATGAGCTCTTGAAAGAGGCTCTGAGAGGGTGCCTTGGTTACTCAGCGTCAATTTGCTATGGTGAAATCAGCAGGGTATAATGACACAGAGCTTCCCATTTTCTCTAGGGGAGCTAATCTCTGCCATCTGAAGAGCAGTTGTAATTCTGAGTGATCCCCAGCCCTTCCCTGGAGATTGGCAACAATGCTTCCCCAGGAGGAAATGGCTGTTTTGGAGGATGGAGTCTATGGCATTGTACCTGTCTGAGAACCCACCTGCTCAAACCCCACCCTCTCCAGGCTCCACCCCTCAAATCTCCAGGTATTTCCCAACCTGGAGGTGGTAACCCTATCTCCTTCCCATCCAACCATCAACCTACTTTCATTTGCCCATCTGACTTCAGTTTTCCATCTTCCCCCCACCTGCAGGCTCTACCTAGGAAAAGTACAGTCTTTCTCCACAGTGGCGACCCAAGCAAGACAGAAGCAACCTCAGTAGGGTATAATGACAGAGTACACCCTGCAAAGCAGCTGTTTTCTCCAGCTGGAGAGCAGTTTTCTCAGTGATCTGCAGCCCTCCCCTGGAGATTGGCAGCAATGGTTCCCCAGGAGGAAATGGCTGGTTTGGAGGGTGGAGTCTATGGCATTCTATTCAGCTGAAGCCTCTCAACTCCCCAAACTCTGGTTTCCGTAGACTCCACCACAAAATCTCCAGGAATTTCCCAACCTGGAGCTGGCAACCCGATTCAGGACTGGCACCAATGAATTCCCCACAAAGGCCAAAGTAGGCCTGGAAAGGGCCTCCTGCCTTTGCCTTTTTACTGACAGAACTAAGCTTGGTTGTCTAGCAACAGCCACTGAGGAAAAAGGTAGCCCCACAGCAGGAGGAGAAGAGAATGGTTTGGCAGCTGGTGGCCCACCTCAGTAGCCAGCCTGTTGCAGAGGAGCCAAGCAGAAGTAGAAGCATCTTCATCAGGAGAGACACCCATTTCGACAGTTTATTCTGTCAGTGAAGAGTGTCCAGGCTGGCAGTGGGTCGGGGAGAGGAGCGGACCCAGCCCCCAGCCAATGGCACACGAGTACTCTTGAGGGGCAGTTGATGGACCAATGGCTGATGGCGCGTACAGCACAGCCAATGGGAGAGCTGGAAAGTGCCAATATGCCAGGGCTTTTATATATATCAGATGACTATGGTTCCCAACCTTGTTGAACATGGAGGCAATTTTAAGAAGCGATATTGGGCATCAAAACAAAATGGCCACCATGGTGGCTGGCTCCAATCTTAAAAAAACCCCAGAGGTGCCACAAAATGTTAGTAAATTCCCAGCAGACATCCTCATGTGATGAAGGCAGCTGTTTCCACATGGATGTTTCCTGCAGACACAAAGGAAATGATTTCTGGGTTTTTCTGCAAGGAAATGAAGAACATCCAAGACTGGCTGTTTGGTTTGGGGAAAAAGCAAGTGGGGACCAGGAATAGCACTGGGAAATGCCATGACTCACATAGGTGCCACATTGGGACCACTGTAGTAGAGTCTGGTCAATAGCTTCTTGAGTGTGACCATCTGCCATGCAATGTCTTAATTATATTCATTATCTGATCAGAATTTTAAATGAGCGTGCAATGACAATGTGTGTGGAAAGAGTGGATCAGCATCCCACACTAGGTGTTGTTGTTCAGTCACACAGTCGAGTCCGACTCTTCGTGACCCCATGGACCACATCACGCCAGGCCCTCCTGTCTTCTGTCGTGCTCCGGAGTTTGCTTAATTTCATATTCATTGCATCGATAACACTGTCTAACCATATCATCCTTTGCTGTCCCCTTCTTCTTTGACCTTCAATCTTTCCCAGCATCTGGGTCTTCTCCAGTGAATGCTCCCTTCTCATTTGGTGGCCAAAGTATTTGAGCTTCAGCTTCAGTATCTGGCCTTCCAGGGAACAGTTAGGGTTGATTTCTTTTGGGATTGACTGATTTGATCTCCTTGTAGTCCAAGGGACTCTCAAGAGTCTTCTCCAGCACCATAATTCAAAAGAACACTAGGTAGCCATCTGCAATTTGGGCACCAGTAACAGAACCAGCTCTATATGCTTTGAGCCAAATGTGCCGATGAACCTCTTTAGTTGACACACATGACCTTAATATTTAGCATTCAGTAGGGCTTCTATTACTCAAAGCCCTTCACATACACTATTTGCTATAATCCTTGCAACAGCCCTGTAAACTGGGCCAGTATTATTAGCTCCGTACTGCAGTTGAAAGGGCTAAGAGAGGGGACTTGCCTAAGGCCATCTGTGAGTCTGTGCCAGAAACTGATCTGAACTAAGCACCCCACAGATCACAGGTCATTCTCTCAGCCACTACATTATACTCAAAATGTGATGTTGCACTGAAGCCTATGGTCTTGATTCCAAAGATCTAGCTTTTCACATTCACAGTGTACATGCATCAGGCCTTTCTCTGCAGCCTCCAGAACTGAACTGTTATTGAGTTCAGACAGCTACTTGTCTTATCAGCAGGCACAGTGTTTACAGTTTGGATTATGATCAATGACTTTAGCCTGGTTATACTGGTTTATTGCCTCCGCTACTCATCTCATGGTGCTTGGAGAAGTCCTCCAAAATCTTGATGGGGGTTGACCTCAGTACAGTAGCACTTTGGCTTTTTCATGCATGCATCTTAGTATGTTTTGGTACTCAGTGGCCTTACAATAAAACATATCTTTCTATCTCCATATTAAGGGTCCAGTGTACAAGATAGCATGGAATCCATTCAGCACTGAAGTTTTTCTAAGTTGCTCTGCAGACTGGAGTATTATGTTGTGGCGCCAAGATTCCCTTCGCCCCATTTTAAGCTTAAGTTCCACAACCAACGTTATTTATGATATCATGTGGTCTCCCAATTCAGCATTTGTGTTTGCAGCAGTGAATGAAATTAGAGTGGAAATCTGGGATCTTAGTGTCAGCTCGTAAGTATCTGCTTTGCTTAAAGGAAATCTGGAAATGGATAGTTGCTGTAAATAGCATATTGCACATATGGAATAACACTTTACTGCACCCTTAAAATATTCTCCGCAGTCTATAATTTTGAAGTCATGGTAAGTTTGCTTGGTTGCTGATAGAGTTGTCCCATCAAGGGTAATTTGATGCCTTACCTAAAAGCCAGGCTGCTGCTAGCCAATGATGAGGGGGAAAGGGAGGAATGAGCTGCACATTCTCAGCTAATTCCAGCAGAAGAGGGGAATTAGTAACAAAAAAAAGAAGTGAGTTACCATGAAATGTGCTAGGCCTTATTCAGGGACAGCACTACCCCCAAACTGATTCAAGCCCATACGTTTCCTTTGAAGTAGGGGGAGAAGGAGATCTATCACAGAGTTCAGAGAGTGTATGAGAACCAGTTATTATAGCAGACATGAGGCTGCCGCCGAGGTAGCCCCACATTGATTCCACCTCTTTCTCTCTCTCTCCCCCTCTCCTGTAATGTGTAGCAATTCAGTGAAACAAAACCTATGCTGTGATGTCATTGTGCTCCAAGTTTCACAGTCCCTGCACCATACAGAAGTGAGTAAACTCACAGGGCAACTACATTTTACAGAAATAGTTGGTACTTGGGAAAGGGAGAGAATCCCTGAGTGCTGTTTTCAGCATATCTTCCAAAATGTCTAGCTCTCTCCTATGAGAGAGTAAGTTGCATCCCATTCAAATAAAGACACTGGCACTCATTTCCCCATGTGACTGTACCAAGGGGTGGCTTTATGCCACTCATCACTTTCATTTTCAAGAAACCTCACCTAGCATTAGATTCTAAGAACATAAATGCCTGCTCAGCCAAAACCAATCTGGTACTGGAAGATCCATGGGTGCAGCTCTGAACCATATTTGTGTTCCATGTAGCTGATAGTGCCATTAAAAAATGTGAGACTCATCCATTGATCTCCAAGTGTCAGAACTGTTTTCTCCCTTCCATAGGCAGATTAAATGTCTTGCCTTATCACAAGACCACAGCTAACTGGAAGAATACAGTGATAGTATATAATTGGCGTTTCACTTTCAACAACTACTATACATTATGCTGGGCCCTGGTCAGGCCCATAGCCAAGAATTTCTAAGTTGGGGGGCATTTAAATTTCAGGGGGGGCACTTAGCCAATTTAGATAATTTAATTATTTCTCCTGTGCAATCCCCCTCCCTCAAGCCCCCTCCCTGGATCTCCAAAGCAGCCAGCATCTCCCGGCCTCCTTCTCTCTCTCTGGCATCCCCCCTGCCACCCGGCTCTCCCTTCCCTCCATAGGGTGGGGCTGGGAGATCAAATGAGATTGCTTGGCTCCCTTGCTGCTCTTAGCCAGCAGCTTCTGTCTCCCACTCTCCCCCTGACGACGGAAAATCCCAGTCTCTGCCCAAGGCTTGCACTCTCCCTTCTTCTGCATCCGCCTCCTCCTCTTCACTCTTCTCCAGCCTCCTCTTCTCAATCAACCCCTGGCTCAGCTGGCAGTGTCATCGCTGCTGTCCCCCCTTGCTGTCCCCAAGCAGCAGCTGGCCAGGCCCAGGAAGCAGCAGCAGTCACCACCACCACTGCCATGTGCACCTCTTCCTCCCCTGGCCAGCTGTCTACCCGCCATGGCCCACACAGGGGCCTCCTCCATCTCTCCACCACCGCTGTTGCCCCCTTGCTGCCCCTGATTCCTGAAGCAGCTGAGGAGGAGGACAAAGAAGAAGAGCTGCTCCCATTGCGGGCCTTGGTGCCCCGCTCCTCTCCGGTGCTCCAGCCCCCTCCCACCACCGTCGGCTGCAGCAGTTGTTCCTTCTCCAATGAGCCTCATGGGGGAAGGCAAGGAGAGGACTGTGGGGCTGCTGGCAGGTGGGGAAAGGGAAGGGGCAGCAGCAGTGGTGGGGAGTCCTCTGGGCAGCCCAGAGAGTTGGTGGGGGCATGGACTGCCTAGAAAGTAATGGGACCTTGGTAGAAAGTCAGGGGGCCGGGCCCTGGGAGGCAGCAATGTAGCTACAGGCCTGGCCCTGATTATAAGTGTGCCTCGCATATTACTTTCCCCCCAATATGTAGAATCAATTTCTTGTTTACTGGTAAAATTATACAATCCTAAGAATAGGATGCTCCAGTAGCTCTCTCATTTCAGTTGTAAGTTATGTACAGTTGTATGTTACAGAGGGGCACTGTGTTATGATGGTTCTAGTCCTATCTGGGGGGTTGGTCTCAGAAGGTAGTGTGGGGGGATTCCTGCTCTGCCCCATGGCCATTGGTTTGTGGTGTTTCACAGGGTTCAGTCTTATCCCATATGTTATGTATGGAGTAAGAATATAAGAGAAGCCAATGATGAATCAGGCCAATGGCCCATCCAGTTCAACACTTTGTCACACAGTGGCCAAAAATACCAGGTACCATCAGGAGGTCCACCAGTGGGGCCAGGACACTAGAAGCCCTTCCACTGTTGCTCCCCCCCAAGCACCAATAATGCAGAGCCTCACTTGCCCCAGACTGAGAGCTCCTATCTATACCTTGTGGCTAGTAGCCACTGATGGAATTCTACTCCATATGTTCAATCAGATCTAGCCACAGTGATCCATGCTTTAGTTGCATCTAGGCTGGACTATTGCAATGCATTCCACTTGAGGCTACCCTTGAAGAGCGTTTGGAAGCTTCAGCTACTGCAGAATGCTGTGGCTAGATAGTTGGTTGGGGCCAGCTGCCAAGAGCATGTGACCCCAATACTACAGCAATTACACTGGCTACTGATCCACAGCTCAATTCAAGGTGTTGGTTTCATCCTTTAAAGTCCTACCTGGCTTGGGACCATGGTATCTGAAGGACCATCTTCTCCTATATGTTCCTGCCTGGGAATAAAGATCACAGGAAGTGGCAATTGTGACAGTTGTGGGCACACAAGAGAGGGCCTTTTTGGTGGCAGGGGTTTGCCTGAACCCTTCACTTTTAATCTTCAGGAGGCAGTGGAAGATAGTTTTATTTAGGACTGCATTTGACTAAGTTAGTTTTTATTTTTTGGCAGTTCTAATTGGAGATTTCAAATTGTGATTTT
Source organism: Gekko japonicus (assembly GCF_001447785.1). Classification (NCBI taxonomy): domain Eukaryota; kingdom Metazoa; phylum Chordata; class Lepidosauria; order Squamata; family Gekkonidae; genus Gekko; species Gekko japonicus. The sequence continues at coordinate 2,182,662 of NW_015169172.1, forward strand.
TACATTTTGTAAAATAATTGTTTTATTTACATTTGTGAAGAAATACCTTTTTTCTTTGAAGATTTGAACTGAGCAAAGCCTTCACTTTACATTTTAAAAAGTTTCTTTCTGGGTAGAGAACAGGCAGGAGGGGGAGAAGACAGTTCAGTTGCTTTTTGGCTTACCTCAGCCACCTTTTTAGAAATGCTAATAGGTCTAGCAAGAGACAATGGGATGGTCAAGCTCTTCCCCCCCAGCAGGGAACAGAGGTTTGGAGGTGTTAAGAAGAAACTCCTGGAGACTTCAGGAAAAGCTTTTTTGATCCAGCCTGACCTGGCCAGTGGGTGGAGAAAGAGTAATGATAAAACTCCTGGGATCAAGGAGGAAGTTCTCTTTGGTGCTGATTTCATTGAAGCAGGCAGAGCTCTTAACTGAGGTCTGGAGGAGGTGACCATTGCCATGTCCTGGCCTGCACACCTGAAGGAAGCTTGAAGGAAATGGAACTCCTCCAAAAATCTGTAACTTTCTGAGCTAAGGACGCTGCCTTATATTTAACAACTGATAGGGCATGTATAGAGGTAGGGACAGAGGGATTGTTTTACCTTTTTCTTTTGAATCCCTTGCTCATTCTGATGCTGTGCTTGTGAACATTTTCTTTTTAATAAATATTTGTAACTTTTGATCCTGGTAGTAGTTCTCTGTCGTGCCCAAGACTGAACCACATAGAGCTCTACCATCTTGGACACACTATTTTCAAAACAGAGCCAGGAGGAAGGGGTGGGCAGTCAGTTGGCAAGTGGCTATTCTGCCAGGGGCACACGAGGCAGTAAGCTATACCTATGGTAACCTGTGAGAGATGTAGAGGAGAGGCCTCATAACTTGGCAGGGAAGCTGGGAGTCCTGACCTCCCAGTGGGAAATTCCTACAAAGGTCAGGTGGTGGCAGTGGTTGGAGAGAGAGAGAGAGAGAGAGAGAGAGAGACTCCCAGTTTTGAGAAAACCTTGGAGGACAGGGTGGAAGAGGGCCTGCAGGTCAGAGCAGGACTGTTCTGTCACAACATTGTAAGCCACGTTGAGTTCTGTAAGGTAGAAAGATGGCTAACACATGTTTGAAATAAATACATCTTATCATCTTGCATGCAGACTGGATCCCCTGATCGTCAATCCTGCCATTGGAAATTTGAAATTCACAACTGTACTTTTTGCTAAGAATGCGGACTGTGTTCTGATTGGGGACAGTGATGGATTAGTTACTGTGTATGCACTAAGAAATATGATTGCCTCAGATAGCAGGAAGGTATGTTTCACTAGATAAAATGCTAAATTAATTTAGCCCTGTAGGTTCTGATGCCAGTGAATCAGACTCCTTGTTCCTAGTCAGTACTCAATTGTTTAGGCTCTGGATCTATGCACTTAGTAGTGAAGTTAATATTTATATTTTGTGGTCACCATAGAATCATAGAGTTGGAAGGGATCTCCAGGGTCATCTAGTTCAACCCCCTGCACAATGCAAGAAATCCACAAATACCTCCCCCACTCACACAACCTTACTGACCCCTGTTCCAAGCCCAGAAGATGACAAAAAAACTGGCCTGGAGAAAAATTGCTTCCTGACCCCAAAGTGGTGATAAGCATTTCCCTGGGTGTGTAAGAAAGGACCACAAGAACACTGAGGCAACTCTTTCTGCCCTCCCTCTCATGAACTGCCTAAGTTCACAGAATCAGCATTGCTGTCAGATTGCCATCTAGGCTCTGTTTGAAAACCTCCAAAGAAGGAGAGCCCACCACCTCCTGTTCCACTGAGGAACCGCTCTGACTCTTAGGATGTTCTTCATAATATTTAGCTGAAAACTCTTCAATTTTAATTTCAACCCGTTGGTTCTGGTCTGACCTTCTGGGGCAACAGAAAACAACTCTGCTCCATCCTCTATATGACAGCCCTTCAAGTACTTGAAGATGGTTGTCATATCACCTCTCAGTCGTCTCCTCTCCAGGCTAAACATACCCATCTCCTTCAACCTTTCCTCATAGGACTTGGTCTCCAGACCCCTGACCATCTTTGTTACTCTCCTCTGGACATGTTCAAGCTTGCCTATATCCTTCTTAAACTGTGGTGCCCAAAACTGAACACAATACCATATTGAACCAGTTGGTGTAATGTGTGCTGTGAATGTTTTGGCAACATGGTGGGACCATCCAGAATAGGATCAGTCTAGATTGGGAGTCCCCAACCTTTTTGAGCCTGTGGGCACCTTTGAAATTCTGACACAGAGTGGTGGATACAACCACAAAATGGCTGCTGAAGGAGGTGGAGCCAGCCACTAAATGTCAGAGAGTGATGTTATAGATAACTCTAATAGTAACTCTTCAACATTTCAGGCAGAAACTTTGTTTATCACAATGCCTTTTAAGAGAAAGATATTGGTTTAAAATATTCCTTGCATACACAAGCTTACTTTCACTTATGCATTGAAGATCCTTGGGCTGTAGTGGCAGCTGTTTTCAAACCAACATAAAAAAAAAATCTGCACAGCCAACCATCCAGTGGCTAGTAAGAAGCTGTGCTAGGCAAAAACTCTTTCTGGCTCCACTCATTACAAAAACAACAACAACAAAAACCATATTGAGGACCCTTGGTCTAGATTCTCTCCACTCTTATTGCATTCCTTCTGCCTGATGAGCTGAAGTTATGTTAATCAAGTTTCCTACACAAGGCCTAACCATTCATGAACAGCCACTGCTTAAACCGTATGCTCAGCTGCATTGTTATCCCCATATACAAAGAGTGATACTCCCTTAGCGCAGTAATGGTGATTTAAAAAACAAAACAAAACACAAGGATAGTTACACCTGGCTTAGATCTACACATTGTTTGATTATGCAAATGGCTTTTTGTAATGGTTGACCAGCAAAATATGCTTTTGTTCTGAAGAGCAGAGAGTGTCAGCCACAGTGGCAAAGACTTGTGAACCAAGGACTGTTACAGTTGCTGGCACTGTGTGTACCAAAAGACATTTTGCTGCAAGCTGATACCATGTTTTTTCACAAGATGAATGTCTTTAAATGCAAGCAGATTTGTAGAATGGTGAAGCAGAAAGATCATTGTGAGGTTAAAGAATTCATCCATTCAGTGCGTGTGGTCACATCCAAGTTACACAGATAATACATTTTTACTTGAGAAGTTGTCATCTGTGAATGTTGTTGGCATAAAAGATAAAGACCCTTGCTTAACTCATATGTACTTTCTACTGAGTTTAGCATTTTTAAAATTCAACTTACTGGAATTTTAAGCTTCACTTTAAAAAATGGGCTAATCAGCTGTCATCTCACAACCCACCTACGTGCCAGTTTTAAAACATCACTTTTGCTGTATAAGACTGTAATGCTGGTGTCACATCACCGTAATGCTAGTGTAATGATCTTGGAAGGTATGGCATTGTGATGACATGGCTGTTGTGAGTCCCATCCTAAGCATTCATGTGCAAGGGCAGCCAGTTTTTTAGGACTGGGCTATTCATATCTGATTTCAAATTCTCCATTAATTAACAGCTTAGTGTTGATAATTTGAAGGCAATACTATAAAAAAGACACAGGAAGAGCAGGATACCAGGTAATGTAAATACATGATGTTGTTCTTTATAATATTAGATCTATAACACTTCCTTTCCCTAGGACTTATATGACCTTTCAGAATATACAAAGAGTTTTTGACAGTGTTGCCTATGAATAATTGTGTTTTTAACCCCTATGTAAGTGTGTTTTTGTCTTTTTCAGGTGGATGCTTTGCGTGATATCATTGGTTCTAATCTGGTTAGTCAGTAGTTTTCATTTATAATAATATTCAGTGAAACAAAAGAAATGATACCCAATAGCCAACATTTACTTATGTACCACTGAAATATGTAATTATTACACAATTAAATATATATGTGGAAATAAATTACTTGGAAATCTTTTTTTAAACTCCCTGGCTTTTCTTTCTGAAAGAATCAGTTCCTCTCCATCTCCACAAGACATCCATTCAATTGGCTGTTGATGATGCAGTCTTGGTATGACAGGCATAGGTAAGATAGGATTAAGATGCCTATTAAAGAAATTCAGCAGATTCTGTAAATGAGAACAGCTTACCATTGGCTTGAACAAAGCTAACATCATGATGTGTGGGAAAAGGTCACAACATCTTTAAGGAGACAGAGATTGCAGGGCTGTGGGTGGGCATCAAGATTCTTGTCAGGTCAGCACTTCTGTGCCAGCGTGATGAGGAGAAATGGGGTGGGGTGGGGGGATACCAACAGTGAATGGCACATGGGGACGGGGTGTATAGACATGGCCTCTGCACATCTCTGTCCCATTTGCTGCCGTATCTACAGCAAAGGCAGCTTTTGTCCCCCTGTCCCTCCTGGTGGAATCAGCCCAAGTTTATTCTGTTCTAGAGATAGAAACTGGATGAGGAAGAGCACCAGAAATGAAGCTTATCAGCTAGGCAACACAAAAAAAATCCTATGAAATGAAAGCTTTTTTTTTGTCTTTTAAGACTAGAGTAGATCTTCTTGTGATCTTTTCATGCATTTTCTAGGGGACACACAAGCTACTATTAGCTCATAAATTCCCTGTTGGAGTCTGCTGCTTTAGAAACTAGACAAAATCTATTTCTTTGAGCTTTCTTCTGTTTGTCTTCCTTGCAGACCAGCTCTAATGAGCGATCAAGACAGGCTTGCCTTACCTGTATTGAAAAGCAGGGTACAGCATATGGTGTTGGTGGTTTGGCAGAAATCATAGCATCTTCCTGGAAATCATTATGACAAATATATTTTAAGGAATAATCAGCCACAGGTTATTAGGCTGAATTAGTATAAAGCTGCGGTCACACACTCTAAATAATCCAATTTCAATTCTAAAAGGTTTATGTCAATACAATTTATCTATGGATTCTCACGGTTGGATCATAGATCTTTCCTGCTTCCCCACCAGCCACAGAAGACGGTGGAGGGAGTGATTTTTGCCCCCTTCCCATTTCTCAAAGCAGCTCCCCCACTCACATGGCTATTACTGCCACACTGGTACTGCTAAATGGATTTGTAATCTATAGAACCATTTTAGTTCCTAAAACAGCGAATTTATGAAATAGGTTTGGCCTGCTGAAAGACACTGCAATCCATTGTGTAAAGGACTAATTTACGTAATCGGTTTGGTATGTACTGCTCTTAAAAATGCTCTCCTTTTTTAAGAAGGCTGTTTCCTGAGGATTAATGCAAATAACCATGGATGGGCATGAACTGTGAAAATGCAGTTTAGTTCGTGACATGCCCAGTTCGCGGACCACGAATCGTCATGAACTTTTTGGTGCCAAATGAACTGTTTCCATTCATGAGCTTCATGATGTGGTAAAACAGCCTTGCGCCATACTAGAGACACCAAACATGTAGGGGATCTCTGGCTGATTCTCCTCTACCTGCCCTCCAAGTTCAGCGAGGATTGGATTTATGGGTTCTGAATTAGGACCCCCCCAAGGAGGGTGCCCACAGGAAAGTGCTTTCTGGGGAAATGTCAGGCGCAGTTTCAAAAGTGTATAGAATGGACCCCCTGCAAGCTACACACAACAAACTCACCCTGCCACCTGCTCCTCTACAATCTATCCAGGCAGATTACATTTATGAGGTCCCAGTTATGGACCCCAAACAAGGTTTCCCCAGTGCTCTCTCTGGAAAAGACAGCTGCAGTTATAGGAGCCTATGGAATGGCTCAGGAACAAGCCAGTGACATCAAACTCACAGGGATACTTCACCTGGGCAGACCCCACCTTTACACTCGCAGCCCCCCCAAGTCTCCAAAGGCAGGTTCTGAATGACAGAAAGACGGACATCCCCAGAGTTCCAACAAGGGATCCCCAAAGTAACGTCACAACAGCTTGGTGGGCACCCTAGGCACACAAGACAAGCAAGGGAAGCATGACCACAACTCTCACAGCCTCCCAAGGGCTGAAACACACAGGTCTCTCTAGAGCACACCCATCAAACAGCATGTATTCTGCTCTGGAGAGGAATTGAAATACATGTTGAGCTGGCTGGGCCAACCCCACATCTCCAAAGGCAAGTTCTGAATGACAGAAAGGCAGATGTCCCTGGCATCCCTGCTGCTGCTGACCTCCAAGTTCACCACTGACAACCAGTAGTGGAGCTTCTTCCTGGTTGGGCTTTTTGAGGCTGTGGCTCCTCCCCCCCAGCTCTTCCACCTGCTGTTTCCTCTGGCCACATCCGCTGGCCTGAAGCCTCTGTGCTTCTTTGCAGATCTTATGCTTCCATTGCATGAGCTCTGCATTCCAGAGATCAATGCTGTCTTTTATCTGGGGGTCACAGATACAGGCCAGCTTGTACTCCCCTTCCTTGCAGAGAGGATGCATCCTGGTGGTGATGCCCACCTACAATCTCTGTGCCATGGCCTTGCCCCATGGGAGAACAGCCAGCTCCAATGCAGAAAACAGTGCCCGACTCAGTCCTTGAATCAGGGGGATGACTTGCCCCAGGCTGGCCGCATGGGTGCACAGCATGTTGGTGGTGTCCTGCAAGGGCTTGAGGACATGCACCATTTGGGAGAGGGTCAGCCAGTCATTGGAGGTAATGCTGAGCTCCTCTTCCCTGTGTAGGATGATTTATGGAGGAGATGACATCCTGCACTGTGGTCTTCTGCCCCACCAAACATGCAATTATGGCATAGGTGGAGTTCCAGTGGGTAGGTAAGTCTAGAATGAGCCAGTGTTCAGGGTACAAATCCAACTCTTCCTCTTCTTCCTTCCTTATCCTGCTCCCCCTGCCTCTCACACAGCAGACGGGCAGACTTTTTTAAAAATAAAATTTTATTACTGAATATTTACAGGTGAACAAAAGGCGATTAAAAGGTAATAAAAGTTATCTTGCTATACTCTATGCATACAGTATCTCTTCATATACAGGGTTTGGAGAAATAATATGATTCTCCAACAAATAAAACATAACAGGTGTCAACATATCCCAGAGTTGGGTTGAGCTCTTAATTGGGTCTGTTGAATGTATACTCTCAGTAGTTTTTGCTATTATTATATATTCCCAAATTTTTTGGTGCCAGGTTCATATTGATGGTTTCAATTTACTTTTCCAAACTAATGCAATTGTTAATTTAGCAATTGTTAATAGTGTGGCAATTTTCTTTTTTTATTTCCAAATTGGGAATCAGGCCAAATATTTAGTAATACCGACTCTGGAGTAAGTGGAATTTCGCATCCAGTGATAATTTTGATTTTAACAATGATCCTCTCCCAGAATGAGGTTAAAGCAGAACAGTCCCACAAACAGTGTAAAGATCCAACAAGTTCTGAACATTTCCAGCATACAGGATTATACAAACTGGTTATTTAACTTAGTTTTTTGGGTGTATAGTACCATCTTGTTATTATTTCAATGATTGTAATTTAATTGTTATGACATTCGAAGTGCTCATAAATGAAGTCTAAATTTTCTCCCATTGTTCTGTTGAAATATCGATGTTACAATCTTCTGTCCAGTGCCTTTGGTAGCGTAGTAAGGCTTTTGAGGTAACATCAAGTAACATTTTATATACCTTTGAAAGGAGTCCTCTGGGACCTTGTGTTTTTTAAGAGGAGTTCAAATTGTGTGTGCTCTCTTTTCAATAACTAGCTGAGGAGTAGAGAACAAATTGTTTATTTGAAGGTATTGAAACCATTGTATAGGTAATTTCAGTTTTTGCTCCAGTTTTGTTTTATTAATCAGTTTCCCTTTCTCAATTATATGAGACATGAGATTCCAGAATTTGCCCAGTTATTATATAGTGGATTATTTTGTGCTGGGGGGAACCTTTAGTTGATAATAATTATATATATTACTTTTCCAAACTATATATCAATCATATGGTCAGACTTGATGCTGCATGAGAAGTGGGTAGCCAGGTACAGGCAGGTCTTGCACAAGGACTGCATCTTGAGGGTGGCAGCATCCCAGGTGGACTTGACAGTGCTCACCAGCCCCAGAGCATCCGTCACCAATAGCTGAAGTGTGTGCAACAGGTGGACAATGCCCTTGAGGTGTACAGCCTTCACCGCTGCCAGCATGTTGTCACTGGTGTCTGTGACCATGTAGCCATGGATGTTGCTGCCACCCACCCACTCCATCAGGTTACTCTATGTCATGGTGGCAATGTATTATGCCATGTGGTCTGCATCAGTGTTCCCTCTAAGCTGAGTTAGTGTGAGCTAGCTCACAGTTTTTTAGCCTCCGGCTCACACATTTTTGTCTTAGCTCAGGAAGGATGGGGCTCCAGAGCAAACTAATTGATGCAGCAGCCCAATCCCTCACTCACAACTTTAATGCCAGGAGCTCACACAGTAGAATTTTTGCTCACAGGGCTCCGTAGCTTAGAGGGAACATTGGTCTGCATCCATCCCCTGCACATGGAGCAGAACCACTTTGTAGCTCGGTGGCAACACTGTCCCCTCCTGGGGCCTTGGCTGTGCCTCAACAGTCTGGACAGAGAGGCCCTCTGATTGCCAACAGTGGGCGATGAGGGAGAGGTAGCCATGCTGCTGGCTACTCCAGAGGTCTGCCATGAAGTGCATGGTTCTGCATTGTGTTCTGGAGAGTTGAGCCTTGGCCATTGCCACTGTGGAGCAGTGCATGGTGGGCAAGACTCATTGGCTCATAGCAGGCAAGACTTGTCAGTTCTGTGAAGGTATTGAGTGCCAGGGAGCCGGTGTTGCAGCAGCCGGAAAAGGGCTACGTCCTCAACGAGGTAGAAGGGATGGCCATCCACAGTAATCATCATGCCCATGAGGTGAGTGACTGCTTCCTGGGCCCTCCACGTAGCCCTTCTGGATGGCACTGTCAACGTCTCCATGGGAATGGCTTCTTAGTGAGTGGCCTGCCTTGATATGGGTCCCACCCACAGCACCCCAAGTGCAGGGAGCCTTTCTTAGAGGGGCCTCCTGCACCCCCTCCACATCTCCTTGCTGAGAGGCAGCGGGCCTCTTCTTAGTCACACTGGCTACCACTTTTTAATCTGGTGGGAACATGAGGGTGCACCCTTTGCAGATGCCTGCAGAGGATGGAGGAAGACAAGTGTTTGGGGTTTGTGCCCCTCCAGATATGGGCATGGCACACCTGGCAGTCTGCCACACACTGGGGAAGTTTTCCAAACTGTGGTCTGGAAGTGGGCCCCCAGGACTGGAGAAACTGGGAGAGACAGCTGCTTTCTGATGCTTGGCTAGGAGGGGCCATAGAGGGGTGTACTCAAGGTGGGAGCAGCAACAGGGAGTTGTGATGTGGAATCATTGCTGCCAGAGTCCTTCTCTCCAAAGAGTGTTAGCAACTTCTGGTGCCTGGGCAGTGCTAACAACTCTGTTGCATCTGTGGAGAGCCCCAGGAACAGATCATGGGAAGGAGGCTCCAAGACCTTTGGTGATGCTCTGCTAGGACTGAACTCCAGTGGGCTAGCAGGATGGGTTTGGTGCCTGGGGATGGGGGCCTTTGGTACATGAGTGGTGGAGTATGTCTCCCCCCATGATGAGCACCCTTCGCATCCACTTTCACCCTCATGGTACAAAGGTGTTCACAATCAGGAGGGGTGGGAGGGTATAAAATGTGGGTTCTCAGCTGAGGTACCCAGTAGCTAAGCCCCTCCACTTGGCATGAGCAGAAAGACAGAGTGGCTCAGAACCCTACCTAACACCCAAACCCCAGCAGGGGAATGGTCTTGACAGTGCTCCCCAGCCTCAGATGCTCCTTCAACACCAGGTGAAGCATGTGCGCCAAGCAGACGATGCCTTTGAGATGCGCAGCCTTCACCACTGCCAGCATGTTGGCATCAACATTTGTGACCATGTAGCCACAGTTGATGTTGCCACCACCCACCTACTCCCTCAGGCTCCTCTGTATCACGGCTGTGATGTTTTGCGCCTTGTGGTCTGCATCCATCCCCTGCACATGGAACAGAACCACTTTGTAGACCAATAACAGGACTGTCCCCTCCTGGGGCCTGGGCCGTGCCCCAATAGTCTGGACAGAAAGGTTCTCTGGTTGCCACCAGTGGGTGGTGAGGGAGAAGTAGCCATGCTGCTAGATGCTCCAGAGGTCTGCTGTAAAGTGCACAGTCTTTCACTCTGGAGAGCTCAACCTTGACCATCAACACCATGGAGTGGTGCATAATGGCCAAGACTTATCAGTTCATAGTCCTCCACAAGGGGATGGAGTACCAGAGAGCCAGGTGTTGTAGAAGCCAGCAAAAGGATACATCATCCACGAGGGAGAAAGGTTGGCCACCCACAGCAATCATTTTGCCAACAATGCAAGTGACTGCTTCCTTGGCCCTCCCTAAAGCCCTTCTGGATGGCACTGTTGGTGTCCCTGGGGGAATGACCTCTTGGAAAGTGGCCTGCCTTGATGTTCCACCCATGGCACCCCGAGTGCAGGGAGCCTTTGTTGGAGGGGCCTCCTGCTCCCCCTCTGCATTTCTCTCTGCTGAGAGGGAGTGGGCCTCTTCTTCCTCCCCCTGGCCCCCACTCTTTTGTCTGGCAGCAACATTGTTGGGTGCACACTTTGTAGGTGCCTATGGAGGATGAAGGAAGACAAGTTTTGGAGGTCTGCACTCCTCTGGACATGGGTGTGGCACACTTGGCACTCTGCCACACAGGGTTCACTGGGGGAGGTATGGAAATGTTTCCAAAATGTGGGCTGGAGATGGTGGGAGGCACAGCTGCTTTCTGGTGCTGGGCTGGGAGGGGCCATGAAGGGGTGTACTTTAGGGGAGAGCAGCAACAGGGAGTTGGGATGTGGAAGAAGAGGATGCTTCCCTCCCACCCTCTATATCCCTGCCGTCAGAGTCCTCCTCTCCATAGATGTTAGCAACTCCTGGTGTTTGGGGAGTGCTAACAACTCTTTTGCCTCTGTGAAGAGATCAGAGGAAGAAGGCTCTGAGATCCCTGGTGATGCCCTGCTAGGGCCAAGTTCCAGTGGGCTGGCAGGATGGGTTTGGTGCCCAGGGATGGAGGCCTGTAGTATGCAGGGTGTGGAGGACTTCTTCCCCCCACGATGAGCACCGTTTGCACCCACTTTCACCCTCATGGCACACAGAGGTGTTCATAATCAGGAGGGGTGGGAGGGTATAAATGTGGGTCCTCAGCTGAGGCATCCAGTAGCTAAGCCCTTCTGCTTGGCATGAGCAGAGAGGCAGGGTGGCTCTGAGCCCTGAGTCCACCTAACACCCAAACCCCACCAGAGGAGAGGAGTTTGCCATCAGGAACAAATGATGAATGTGCTCTGCTTTTAACAAGTTCCCTGCCTCTCTGTCTAAATGCCAACAGCCAACAGAGGAGAGGCTGCAGAGCTGAGCTGGGAGTTTATATAGCATTCTGATCCCATAGAGTGCCTGTTAAGCTTTGGAGGGCCCTTATTAGTGTTTCCAAGGATGTAGAATTCTGGTCCCTCTGTTGTCTTTTAAGTTTGGTAAGTTTGGTAAACATTTTAATTGAGTGGAGACTGTCTGGAAATGTATACATTCATGAACCACCATGAAGAGCCTGAAAGTCACCCTGCCATGAACTTCACCCAAAATTCATCACAAACATTAGTTTGTGAGCTGGTTCATGCCAATCCCTACAAATAAAGTAAATTGATAGTCCCGTCATTGTACACAACACACTTGAAATGAGGTGCAGATCCTGACCCTGACATAACAACATAGGTCCATTCAGATGGGAGCGAAGAATCAGCATCCAGGCCATGTGTTTCCTCCATGTTCACGGAATTCACCCTCTTTTTAATTCCTTAGTCAAGAACTTTTGGAGTAAAGACAGCAAAGCAGGACAGGCCTCATGAGGAGGTTTACAGACAATGTGAACCATAAAAAAGTGACTGGTTTACCATTCCTTATGTAGCTCATTGCTATCTGGTAAAATCATAATAGTATAGCCAAGGGTCCATCAGTGTCTAGATCTCATGGAGAGACCACATTATGTTAATACCCAGCAGATCCCAGAATAATTCCAGCCTTAATTCAAAGAGGCGTGATAGAACATAAGACAGGTCACATTAACAGAAATTATTCACCTATAATGATGATGATGATGATGATGATGAAGAAGAAGAGATTGGATTTATACCCCGCCCTTCACTTGGTGTCTCAGAGGCTGATGGGGATGAAGAATGGAGTAGCTCAGGGTAGAAGAGCCAGCCACAAGCAACAAGGAAATTTCCCTTGTTAAGGTAGGTAGGGGGAAACCACCCCCATGACACCACAGTGAGCTCACACCTGGAGCTATTGGCACCTATTGTATCTCACTCTTAGGATTGAAATCTGGTCAGCCTCCACTTTAGAGGCCACTGTAGGGTTAGCAGGCAGGCATTTGGCTGGTGTTCTTTTAGCTGGATGCAAGGCTTGAAGAGAAGAAAAAAGGCCTATTTATCTATTTGAGACATACCTAGAGAGCAGCGGGTATTCTCCAACTGGCCAACGGTCCCCCTTAAATCCCAAGATGATGATGAGTCCAAATTATTAAACTGCCTTTGAGCAAAACTAATGGATCAAGCCAGCTTTCCTTACTGGCTCTAAAGCTGTTCAAGCACTACCACCACCACTACCACCACCGAACCCGTCACATATCTAAGCCCTATACCATAATTCACAGTTGTCAGGTATGGACGTCATCATTTTAATAGTACAAAAATTGGCTTCAGCACCTTAGTAGCAAATGATGAACAGTTAAACACTTCAAAATTATAGACCATTAAGAACAGCCACCAAAATTATAGATCATTATAGACCACGAAGCAGTACATTAAAATGTCTTTCCATGCATGTTTTAGACATTTTTATGAAGAAATTGCAAACATGACAAAACTATTTCCTGTATATTTATGAAGATGGCAACCATTAGAGGGAACATTGAGTTAATCATTATCCCAAAATGTGACAAATGACCTGCCCTTTCATTTGATGAGTGCAAATAGTTATCTGCTGTGCTAGAGAACTTAAGTGATCTTTCTTATGCTTCTGCATGCTATAATGCATAGCACAAATGGGGGACCCCCTGGCTGAGTTAAGCAAGTCAGGAGGTAGCACATCACCCAGTGGTTGGTGGTGGGAAACTAAGGGACAGCATAATGGGGGACTGGCTGTCAGCACTAATGTGAAGTCACTTCCAGAAAAAACCTGGATGTGACATCATATCTCTCTAGGAATCGTCAATGCCTATGGAGGTTTGATGTGACTTCCATTTCTCCCCAGAAGTGATGTCATGCCTTTGACCTGATGGTCTTTTAAAATTTTTCTCCTGTTGCTGCTCAGAGCAGCAATGGGAAATGACAAGTGGGGGCAGGGAATCTCTCACCCACACCAGTGGACTGGCAACCCTACTTCTCCCTCAAAGGCCAAAGTAGCCCTAGTGTCAGGATTGGACCCTTGACCTGGGAATTGATTGTCTTTGTACCATGATCAATAACTGTATCTTGCTGCCCTGCATTGCTAATGCCCACTTTCGCTTCTGTAACGCACACCCACTTTGCACATCTGCTGGCTCTGCTTGTTACCTTATCGGTCCTCCCTGACATTCCTACGGGGGGTGAGTGTGAGAACGATTGTATGGTGTTGAGTAGAGGCGCTGCTTGTAACTTTCCTGAAGCTACCCCCACATGGTTCACAGGTCCAGCTGTGGCCTTGGGAGACAGGAGTCTTGAGATACAGCTAGTTGGGTCGTATATTCTCTCATGACCTGTAGTAGCCTGAATGAGTGTGACATATGTCTGATGGGTGGAACCCGTTCCCCACTATCCATCCCTGGGCTATTGATAGTTAGTTCTGGCAAAGGTGTTCACCTGACCAGAAGCCATATCTTACCAATAAACCTGATCAAGGACTATTGTGTACAGAGTGGTTACTCCAGAACCTGACACCTAGAAGGGCCCTGCACCATCTGTCTTTTACTGACAAAAACCAGGGCTTGAATGCTGGTGATACTGTTGTGGTAGGGAAGAAGAAGAAGAGATTGGATTTATATCCCGCCCTTCACTACCCAAAGGTGTTTCAGAGTGGCTTACAAACTCCTTTCCCTTCCCCCCCCACAACAGACACCCTGTGAGGTAGGTGGGGCTGAGAGTGCTCTGACAGAAACTGCTCTTTTTCAAGGACAGCTCTTATGAGAACTAAGGCTTGCCCAAGGTCATCCAGCCAGGTGCAAGTGGAGGAGTGGGGAATCAAACCCGGTTCTCCCAGATTAGAGCCCACGCACAACCACTACACCAAATTACTAGTGGCAAGGGCCCTTGCCTGTGATATAATGGCATCACCAGAGAGATGCACTGATATCACTCCCTGTGTTCCCAGAAGTGATGTCAGTGCATCACTGGGGGATGCCAGAGATGTCCTCGTATTCAGGCAAAACTAAGGTTTAGCCCCCCTCCCTATTTTTTTCTCCTGTAGGGCAACTGAGTGGCCATAGGGAAGCACCCACTGGCAGAGGGGGAATGACAGCCCTATATGGAGGGTATTTGTTTCTTAAAACTACAGGCACTACTTCCATCATCTTGGAGGGTTTAAAAAAACAAACAAACCCACACACTATATTTTTTATTTCAGACTTTCCCACAAACCTGTGCTTTTCTCATAATTTGGAAAAAAATCTATCCTGTCTGTTCATGGCCCCAGTCACCGGAATGAAGTATTCAGAGATGGGGCCATGTTGAGAATTAGATATATTGATTATGCACAAAAGGTAAATATTATTTAAAATTTAATGTCAGAGCTAGAAAATATAGCTGATGCTCAGAATCAGTAGGAGTCTACTTTTTAAAATAAAAATGGGCTTCCCTATAGCATCCAAGTTGGAGCAAACAACCTGTGTGTGACTATATATCTAACAGCAAAAGTACAGCCCCATCTGCAGATATCTAAATCTGTGGATTGTGGCCACACTTACCCAAAAAGATAGTTCTGCAGACTTGGGGGGAAAATCTGAAACATTTATAAATATATTGGGGGTTTAAATCCTGCACAAAATAAAAGATAGTTCTCTGCATATGTACAGATAATGTACTTACCTCCTGCACAGTCATTGCCTGATTCCAGCAGCCCAGGAGCTGCACTAGATCTGGTGGTGGCTGTGTTAGAGACCAGGAGCTGTGGCAGCTGCGGCAGCTGCGGCAGCTACAGCGGAGCCCTGGAGCCATGCTATGCCTAGGGGCAGCCACAACAAAACCCAGGAGCTACAGCAGGTCCAGTGGTGGTGGAACCCAGGAGCTGTGCTGGCTATGGCAGAGTCCTGGAGATGTATTAGGCTTGGCTGCAGCTGAGCCCCAGAACTGTGCTGTGCTAGGTCCAGCAGTGGCTACGTTTGAGTCCAGGAGCTGCAATGGGCTGGGCATGGTAGCAGCTGTGCCAGAATCCAGGATCCATGGTGGCCCAATAAGAAAGTGTGTGTGTGGGAGATGGGATTGCACCCCGTGAGTCTTGCAGGCCCACGCTTGTAGTTACTATAGTCCTAGAGATATGGACCTTAGTATGAAAAAATATAGCAATTGCCCAGCTCTTAGGAATGCCCAGCTTCCAATAATCAAATATTGCACACAATGAGGGATAGAAGCATACAAGAGGATCTACTTTCATTATCAGGGACAACTGAATTAGTTTTAATTATGAATTTGTATAATCAGCCTTACTTTGGGTTTGTTTGCACAGGCAGAGAACCCCAGAGCCATGCACTGTTTCCAAAAAGAAAATATGACTTTTGGTGACTTATGGTCTCTACTTATAAGTTCTCTACTTATACAGACTTCAGCTAGGATCAAAGGAAGAATTCCAGAATGATTTGAAAGACTATGTATGTAGTAGACATGTTGGTCCACATAAAAATCTCAGAAATATAAGTCAAATTGTCATACCTTTTATTAGGACCAATCAATATAACATAAAAATGTGTATATTCTCTAGAGCTCAAAAACAAAAAATTTTTTCTCTAGAGCTCAAAGATTAGGCTGGATGATCAGTAGGGAAAAAAAGCAGGGGGAAGAGGAAGAGAAAACAAACTTTTCTTTAGGGCTGTGGACATTGGTTGAAAGGTCCTGATTCTGTAGCTTGTAGTCTTAAAATGCAATGTATAATGTGCTGCAAACTTACTTCTACTAGGCAATGCTGACCTGGATACATAACAGGCTTTGTTTTTCTCAAGTTGCATCAAAGGCTGCTCGGACACAGTAGGAAAGGAAAAAAGACATCCACCTCTGTGAATATAAGGAATGAAATAGGGAACCTGCATAGACTTGCAGGAGTGGGCTTCTCATTTCCCCCTCATACTATTTGCTCTTTCTCCTCCCTGACAGCCCCCACAGTCTCTCCTCATTTGCTACTTCTTTCCCATCCACTAGCCAACGAGGGTGGCCAGGTCTTCCACTATAGCATCAGATCTCCTGGCCTGGATACCCATTCCCCAATGTACCTCAATAGGACAACAGGGGGAAAATGGGTGGCTTGATTTGGCATCACTGCATCAAAGAGACAGTCTAGGATTTTATGCTTTAACCATAGTCCGAGGTAAATCCTAGAGTATCACTGTGTTTCCAGTTTCACACCAGAAGTGTGAAGGTGTGTGTCCCTGCTCCCCCAAAATCTACAGCCAATTTTTATATGTCCCCTTGTCTTCAGCTTTCCTGCTTTCCTCCCTCCAACAGCCTCTATCTGGGTAACTTCTGTCCCAGTTGCACAGTGGTGGCCAACACTGGACCAGACCAAGGTGTGAAGTGGTGGCTGCTACTGCTGAGCTAAATAGGGGCCAATTGTGCCGTGGGAGCTGCCAGGTGGGGCAGGACCCACTTATGTGGTGGTGGCTGCTGCTGCTGCTGCTGGACAGGGATGGGCCAGACCCAGTAGAGAGGTGATAGCAGCCATCACCAGGCACAGCCAGGCTGGGCCCAGTGACACAATGGTCACTGCCAATGGGCCCAGTTGCATGGTGGCCATTGCTGCCAGGCCCAGTTGTGTGGGTTGTGAGTCTTTCAGGGTAACTGTTAGGCTTGTCCCCAGAAAGCCCTCTTCCATTAGGCAGCACAATAGGGAAAAGGGAATGGGACATTTTCCAGGGCTGTTTTGGCTTCCAAGTTACTGAAACCAAGTCTTGGAAGGCTCAACAATATTGTTCAGTTTGCATAGCAACCTCCAAAATGGTCACTGAGCATTCTTTTTCTAAAGCTACAGGTGTTGTTTCTATTATTTTCAGGAATTTTAATCTACTCTTTCTTAAGATGTCAGATTTTTCAGCAATCCTAGGATTTCCTCAGGTTTGTAAAGAAATCTCCCCTATCTGCTCCTAGCTCCATTTTGTGGATCTATTGATCCACAGTTTATGCCCTGGTTCAGAATCAGATATATGATGCCTCTCCAGCACTGAAAATGGTTTTCTGAAATTACAGTTGGTGGCAATGCTCCCTCTAAGCTGTGGAGTCTTGTGACTAAAACTTCTACTTTGTGAGTTACTGGCATTAAAGTTGTTAGCGAGCAATTTGGCTGCTGCATAAATTAGTTTGCTCTGGAGCCATCCTTCCTGAGCTAAGACAAAAATGTGTACACTGGAGGCTAAAAAACTGTGAGCTAGCTCACACTAACTCAGCTGAGAGGGAACACTGGTTGGTGGAGGCCATCTCTTATTGCAATCTTATGCAAAACTAAAAAAGCAGAATAGGAATCTTCTACCTATTTTTCAGTCATTAAGAACGGAGAATGACCAACTTGCCTCCAAATTGTGAAAGCATGCAATTATAAATTTCATGAAAACAATTATAATGGCATTTGAAGAGGCACAAATGTGGTCAAAACAAGTCTCACTTTGGATCAAAGTTCTTATTAAAATCAAAGTGGGCAGGGTTTTCTTCAAATATATGGGTTGACGTTTTCCTTCTATTTAAACAGTGATGTGCAGTCCTCGGACAATTGTAATGACTGAAACATGCAATAAACCTTTTTTTGTTATCAGCTGCACATTTGCAGTATTGACTTAAGGTTTGGAGTTCTATAAATATGCTGGACTGAGTGTGCTGCTATTGTTGGCCAACACATCTATAACCTTAATTACTATATGAGAACAATCCAAGCAGAAATCCTAAAGTGCTTAAAATGTATGAAAAAATATTTGACATCCATTAGAACATTGTCACATCTGTCATGTGACTAACAGAAGAGTTGAGCATTCGGTATAAATAGATCACATTTCTTAAGTTCTGGCTTCAGTGGCCTTTTTTCTTTCCTGCTCCTACCCTTCAGGTACCATTTCTGCACAATGAAGGGCATACTGCTAGGCTTGCTTTTACTCTCTGTCTTCATGGCTATCTCTGAAGTAAAAAGTGAAGAGAGATTTGTTAAACTTTGTGGAAGAGATTTTGTAAGAGCCATTGTTTTTATTTGTGGAGGATCTCGCTGGAGACGGCATCTCACTGACTATGCAGAAGGCCTCTTTGGTAAGAGTTTGAATTATACCATGTCTATTCTTTTTGCAGGCTAAAAGTTCATTCAGTTAATTAATGGCTGTCCCATATATAATATTTTACATTTCTATTTAATTTTGGCTTGATACAAGCTATTCCATCGTTTGGGGAACTGTGGGATCATGCTGTCAGAGGGTGGCCATGTCAGTCTGCAGTAGAATGGCTGGATTTGAGTCCAGTTGCACCTTGGAGACCTACACTATTTTCAGGGCATGTACTTCCAGGAGTCAACGCTCCTGACCCTTGAAAAGTACTGGGTTCGCCGCATGGAGGACTCGGATGATGACATACTGTAGCACACGTTTATTGTACTTCACACAAACAAAGGCTAACTAGAAACGGCCAACAGGGCCAACTATATACATATCCACCCAGCAACCCCCCATTCCCATTGGAGGGTTTGAATGTCCCGCCAAGGTGGCTATTGGTTGGGGCTGGGGGATCCAGGATCCGAAGTTTCCATTGTTCTAGGATCCAAGCTCTGGCCTGTTCCGCAGACCCCTGGTGGCGGTCCACGTACATAACAACCCTGACAACGGCATCTGACAAAGGGAGCTTTGATTCTTGAAAGCTTACACACTGAAAACCTTGTTAGACTCGAAGGTGCTATTGTACTCAAATCTGGCTGTAGGATCATAGTGTACTGAGTAAATAAATGCTGTACTAGATCTAGATTCAAATATATTCCTGCAACCTGGTCTGGAATGTTTAAAAAACCTCTTTGAAAATGTATTCTGGTATCAAAGCAACAACTCTGAGGTTCCACTCGGGTTGCTTTTGAGGAGGTAAGCACTGTGATTCTGGACCTGAAATTCCCAAAATGAGAATGATCTGAAGAGGATTGGAACACTCTTGTATTCTCTCCCTAAGCATGCTATTGGTTTTATAGGGAGTAATTATTTCACCATAGTTGGGATATCCTTATTTGGAGGGGGGGGGATTAGGCTTCAATCCTGAAATATATTTCTTTGAAAGCAAATGGAATTGAAACTCATGCAACATTTTCAATGACATGTGCATAGCATTAGGCTGCCGGTGTATAATAACTAATGCAGAGGCTAATTAACACATGAAAATTAAAAGAAATAAATCAAGTTTTGAGTTGGCAACCTCCAAAGTTTATTCTAGTTTGCATGCCCTTGCAATCTGTGTCATTTCCATTCAACAGGTCAAGAAAGCCACCCGTATGTTTCACTTGATGTAAGAGCCTCAGGCAGTGAAAATGACATCCAGAAGCCAGAATCCCGAAGCGAAGAATTAATCCAGGCCATGTCTCAGTCCGAAGGAAACGTGTGGAGCAAGCGCCAAAAGTCCATTCACAAGAGGAGTGAGGAACTCACACAGCTCACATTCTCTTGCTGCAATAGTGGCTGCCATGAAAGCAGTATACGTTCACTGTGCTAAAAATGTATCAGATGCTGGTATGAAATCTAATCTATTGCTGTCATACATTAGGAAATAAAATGTGTTGTGTTTAGAAACAGGTAGTTTGATACCTTCCTTACCACATTTTGTAGTTCACTGTTCAGTTTTACACTGGCTATTTCATTCATTCATGTACTATTTCATTCAAAATACTGTTCAGACTGGGAAAAATTGACCTCTGAGTTTCTAACAGGTAACAATACCTGTTCTTTTGGTTTCTGCTTTTTCTTTTTTAAATAAATGTCGAGTTCACTATATTGCTTCTATTATTCTTGCCAGAGCATAGCAGTATACAACTTTAAAAAAATAATCTGGAATTGTACAAGTTGTGTTCCCCTAGGATTCACCACAACTAAGACCGCTTTGTCAAAAAACAAAACCAGCCCAAGGTTCTGACTGAAGGTTCGTGGACCTAGTGCGCTTGCTCCCAGCATAACATGAAAGGAACAGGTGGTCAATGGGCTCAATGGAGCACGTGTGGCCAGGCACCCATCTAGGAGACTCCTATTTAGGGTCAAACCAAGCATGATACTACTTCAGTGAATGGAATTTCCAGCATCTATTATCCTTCATATGGGCACACAGGGGCTTGATTTGAGATTGGAGTGTGGGATAAGCTTGTTTTCCTGACCTGAAATGATGTCTTGCAGCTCTATTGCTCCACTGGAACAAACACTTTAGTGCTTGTATCTCCCCAGCTGAGCAAACAAGCAGCTCAATGGGCATTTCAGACTGGGCAACAGATTAGGAGGGAAGGATTAACCCCTCCCCTTGTGCTCAATCCAAATCAGAATTGGAATCCTGCTCACCTGATTTTAAAGAACAGCTCCTCTGATAAGAGTTTTAAAGCATGGTAATGCTAAATTAGAAATGGGAGAAATATACAAAAGGTACCAAACCGCACAGCGTTCTTTACACAATTTTTTCTATTTTGGACTATGGTAACTACACAGATTGGACTGGGCTGCTGTTTGAACCAGCATAGGAAACATTGTGATTTGCAGGCCAGCTACACAGAAGCAGCATGCCAAAATCCTCAGCAGGGAAGCAGACCAACCCTCACCTCAACCTAAAGGAGTCAGATGAAAAGCATGTAGCATTGAATGAACTGAAAGTGTTAAAGCTGGTGATTTTGTGAATAAGCCCACCAGCACAAGGAACAGGTTGCACACACAGGAGTAAGGCTTCCTCCATCAGAGGAAGGCTCTGTATCATGAAAAAAAGAGTTGATGGATCCAACCTAGTTATTAACAATAGTCATGGCAATTATGAAAAACAGCATTTAATTACTGTTACATAAGGCAATTATGAAAAACAGCATTTAATTACTGATACATACGGTGAGAAGGTCGGTGTACCAAAGGGATTGGTGAAAAATGTCCTGTCCATTTAACAGAAGTTCAATGTGTAGAAATGGAGAGCTGAAGGTTTTCATGACATAAAACATATAAATTTCATTCTCAGAAAAAGTGGGCTTTTAGTTTTTATCATGGTGGGACTCAGGTTCTTGGATAGAGTGATTGGTAGGGTGTAACATATGAAAGGTTGAGAACCACTAACCACTAATCAGAATTAAATAGATGCAGTAATACAGTGGTTAGTGGTTAGCAAAATGGAGCTATGAAAAGATGGAAGGGGGTCAACTCTTTATCAATTTAAAGGAAGTCCCAAGTTTTCAGAAAAATCTGAAATAAAGATAATAACTAAAAAAAATAGAAACAACGTCTGCAGCTTTAAGAAAAGAATGTCCACTGAACTCTCAGTGGCCATTTTGGAGGCTGCTTGCCAACCACAACAATATTGCTGAGCAAAACAGGTATTATGTATTAGGGCTGGAATATTCCAGGACTGGGTACCAGAGGCTGAGCTTGGAGCTCTAGAACAATAGCCCACCAAAACTCTGGAGGTGATCAGTGAGAAACTAATGTTATCTAAATAGCCTATCCTTGGGAGTTGGGTGTGGGTTTTGCATGCTATTTAAACAGGACTGTTGCCCTGAGGTTTCAGTTTTGTTCCTGAAATCCCTAATAAAGCAGAGCTGATCACTATGCTTGGGGTCAGACCATCCATGGAACCCAGTATTTAACAAAAAACATGGAGGGAGTTCAGGGGTGAGCTTAAACAAAACAGTCCTTGATAGGGTCCTGTTCACCTCCTCTGTCATGTCCCCTGATGGAGGAGGCCAGGCCCAGGTCAGTAGGGATAGGCCCAGAGGAGACCACTGGAGACTCTCTACCCATACCACTCAGCCAGACCCAGCCTGGCAGCAGCAACCATCATTATCCCAGGAAGAGGCTGCCAGGGGACAGGAGTAGGGAAGCTGAAGAGACGGGTGCCAATAAATATAGGTTGACTGGTAGATGGAAGGAAGGGGGGAAGCTGAAGAAACGGGAGCAATAATGACAGGCTGGCTGGAGGATGGGAATGAAGCAGGAAAAGTGGAAAGGATATGGGGCTGCCAGGGTAGGGAACTCCAAAAGGTGGGTGAGGCAGGCCCTCCCTTTGCAGAAGCCACAGTGATTTTCCCTTAGCAAGCTTTGTCCCTCTATATGCCTAATCTTTGATTCCAGTTTTTATTAATTTGCTTGGGACAGATGTTAGGCTGACTGGACTGTAATTCCCTGGTTCCCCTCTAGATTCCTTTTTAAAACTTGGTGTAACATTTGCTACTTTCCAGTCTTCTGGTACAGTAGCTGAATTTAGTGATAGGTTACATATATGGATTTTCAAGATTGGAAAACAGGCCTACTGAGATACTATACTGTATATATCTAAGAATCTATGCCTCTTTGGTTCATGATTGACCTGAAGCCACTAGAATTTATCAACTAAGGCTGCAGTCCAAGACTTGCTAAGCATACCTGTCGTGAAGGATTAGCGGTTATTAGCCTACCTTAAAACAAAATTTAAGCTGAATGATGCACATCTGATTTAATAAAGTAATAATAAACGAGCTAAAGATGAAGGCAGCAGGTGTAAAAATGCACATTTTTTATTGTTACCAATGTTTCCTCTAAGCTGTGGAGTGTTGTGAGCAAATGATGTCAAGTACATGTCAAGTTAACTTTGGTAGTCTGAGTTCTGGATTGGCTACAGGGCCCCAGCCTGTTCAAATCTTAAACTTTAAGAAATTTAGCATTTCTGTTCCTTGTGTTTAGTCGCAGTGGAGCTGCCAACTCCAGCTATCCCAAGGCGATGGGCTAACCTCGTCATAGGTCAGGAATTTGCCTGGCATGCACACAGACCAATCCTCTTTGGACAAAGAGACTTGTCACGCTGTCCAACTTCAACCAATAAGAGTAACCCCTGGTAAATATGAATTATGGTTGTAGTGTGTACCTAGAACTTTACTATGTAGCTTTCTTGTTTTGTCACTCAGTGCTTTGTTCCTTTTGAAATACTCTTGTACTCTTTAATAACATTACTTTGATTTTATTGGTTGTTCCATATTTCAGGTGCTGCAATCTAATTCCAGTACCTTAGGCTTAAAGCGTCCACTTCCTGGTTAAACTCCAGTGGAAACTAGGCTTGCCAAGTCCCCCCACCCCAGAAACCTGTTCCCCGCCGCCGGCAGATCGGGCCCCGGGGGGAACCCCACCCTGACGTGCGCGTCACTAGGAAGTGATGTTAGGATGCCGGGAACGCAGGGGGCGGGGCCACGACCATCGGAGCGAAACTCTATGGTTTTCCCTCCGATGGTCGTGCCCCCGCCCCCAGCGTGCCCGGTGTCCTAACGTCCCTTCCTGGTGATGTGTGTGCGGGGCACGCTTTGTGCGCACTCTAGTCTCCGCCCGGGAGTCCCCCGCTGCGGCTGAGAAACAACTTGGCAACCCTAGTGGAAACTCATTCTGCAAGTGGCCAACCTTGCAGGGCTGATTTTCTTGTTTAATCCCATTAGGGTTGGAAGCTTGATCCTTGGCTTCTGACTGTGTGGGTAGACAAAGGGGCTAGTGGCAGGCTACCCTACTGGTGTGTAGGCTTGTTTTGTAATTTAGAGTTCTGCTTCCCTCCCATACCAAGGATCTCCTGGATTGGAAATCCTGACAATCACTTGTACATATCAGGATGGTCCAGCACAATCACCCACTCATTCCAACACACAATATGGCTCCTCAAACTAGAAAATACGACACTGGGTACATGTAAATTGGAAAACACAACACTGGGTATATGTAAGTAAGAATAAGCCAGACAAGAGAAAGCAATGCATGCTGAAATTATTTGTTCCAATAAGCTATAGTTAGAAAATTTACAGCGTGCCTTTCAACACAATTGGGCTTTTTTTGTTCAGAAAGGTTTTTTTCCTTCTTAGAAGTCACTTTAGCTTTTAAACACACACACACACACACACACACACATTTCATTCATTGGTACTGAGGAAACATTAAGGGTATCAGTGACCATTTGCTCCAGCTTGTAGACATTCTTCCCACTTAATATCACATGCATAGAGACAGATTTTTTAAAAAACTTGATCCCAGGCACCTAGGTAACTGATGAGTGATAGGGACACTACTGGAGCAAATGCCTGAGTTTTGCTGCTTCACTTTTAAAGTAACCAACCCAGCTGAAGGTCTGCTTCTCCACTCTCCCAGCGTAAAGCAAATTTCGCTGCACAAATTCCTTGGTCACAAAGCCCAAGCTTGTGCACGTTTATTCGGGAGTAAGAGTCTATTAGACCCTACTCTGAAGTAATGCTACTTTCGCTGAACACAATGGGAAGTAAACATAAACAGGCTGGTACCTTAAAGACTAGCATTTCCCAATGTGTGCATGACTTCGGGAAGAGTGGCACAACACATCAGCCTTCCCAGATCCCACCCAGTGCCCCGGAGGGCTCTGCAGAGAAGAGGATGGGAGACCCGCTGGCACCCCAAACGTTATCCCACACCATGATTTGCAGGGGGCACCGGGGAAACCAACCAGTGTCTGCCACCTGCCAGGGACTCACTTCTTCAACTCCAGGGGGTGCGCTTTACTCATCTTGTGGCCTCAAATGTAGGACCAGTCACCAGTGCTTCTCTTCTACTAGCAGTTTCTTTGATGTTCTACATCCATACGTCAGAGTCGTCTCCAATAGAATGAACTCTGTGGCACAGGCACACTCACATACACTTGCACACCTTAGGTGGGAAGGCGCCATGCCAGCCATGGGCACCGCTCAGGCTAAGGAGAGCACCAACCTGGCAGCCTTCCTGTGCAGTCTGCCCTACTGATCTCCAGATGGCTTCTGAGAGGAGGGCTGTGATCCTGAGGTGCACTTAAAAAGCAGCCAGGAACTGCAGAGGGGAGAGAAACTGGCTGCTGGAAGAGGGAACAGGAGAGACCAGGTGGCAGCAGAGCACTGGGCCCTGTGCTGAGGAAAAAAACCTGTGCTGATGACTAAACATTTGTGCAGTAGCACACACTAGCACACTTTAGTGGGAACACTGATTGTTACACTTCCTAAAGTTGAATAAAATAATGAACAACCAAAACATCAGCAATATTTTAAAGAATACATAAAGGAAAAAAAGGACATTAGGAATTACTCCGGTTTTTGTTTTATTACACAAAGAGAAATTGCTTAAAAAGAAAGAATTACAACCTCATTGGTTTTAAGACCAGGACCTTAGGCAACAGACCAAGAAAGCCAGGATGGAAAATTCAAGCTGAGGTGTACCATAGCAAGGATAAGCCAAGTATCAGAGTCAAGGAGAAATCCTTTCCACCAATGAGTGAATCTTATTAGATTCATGGAAAATAAGTCTATCAGTGGCTACTAGCCATGGTGACTGAGGGGAACCTCCACATTCACAGGCACTAAGCCTCTGAATTCCAGAGCCAGGAGGCAACATCAGGGAAAGGCCTCAACCTCTATGCCCTGTTGCTGGCTGTCCAGACAAGCTGGTTGGCCACAGAGTGAGGCAGGATGCTGAACTAGATGGACCATTAGTCTGATCCAGCAGGGCTCTTATGTTCTTAATGAGTGACCTCACCGTCCTGCTGTTTCTCTCATTGTGCACACATGTACACTAGCTGCAGATCCTTCCAAAAGGAGCAAAACAGATGGCAGCTCTATAGGGGCTCACTACACAGCCACTCACTACTCATTCTCCGCCCTACATTAGAAGTATAGTAAGCATGTGGATTTGGAGCTGCGGTGGCTCAAGTGGTTAAGACGCTGAACTGCAGGCTGTGGAAGGTCAGTAGTTCAGCAGTTCGAGACCCGAGTTGCCGCATGATGGAGTGAGCTCCCACCTCTAGTTCCAGCTCCTGCCATTCTAGCCGTTCTAAAGCAAGAAATTGCAAGGAGATAAATAGGTACCACTTCGGTGAGAAGGTAACAACGTTCCGTGTGCCTTGGTGTTTAGTCATGCTGGCCACATGACCACGGAAACGTCTTCCGACAGCGCTGGCTCTTCGGCTTTGAAATGGAGATGAGCACCGCAACCCTAGAGTTAGACTTGACTGGCTTTCGAGCAAGGGAACCTTTACCTTTATTTTAGGGTTGATCCAGTACTGATCCAGTAGATACTATATCTTTCCAAGAAGCTTTTTGACAAGTCCCTTATCAGACTTTCCTGACAGTCTCTCTTATGACTGAATAATTGGTTCAACAACAGCAGGGAGGAGAGGGTAAAAATAAAGAGTCATTACAATGGAGGGACATAAGTATTGGGGTCTTCTAGGGATTGCTACTGGAACCAGTGCTATTTAACTAATCTATACATTTTCTGGAGTCAGGGCTGAACAATGAAATAGCTGTAGCTTGCAAATAAGGTGAAATTCTTCCAGTTGATGAAAACCCAAGCAGATTAGGAAGAGCTTCAAAACACGATTTCTCTAAATGAGGGGAAGGGGCAACAGAACGGAAAATAAAATTCAGCACAAGCAAATATAATAAGGCAACCCCCCCCTTAACTTCACATATTTTAGAGTGTTTAGCAACCCATATTAAGCATGGCTTCTAAATTATGTGGGGTCACAGATTTCATGCTACATTTTTTCCTCTTATTCAAAATAAACTGCATAGACATTTGCAACAGCAAACAATGATCTATTTTTAAAGGCATATGAGGAAAAAGTATCACTTGTAGTATCCCAGAGGCACCTGCTTCCAATCTGCATGCTCTGCTTGTCTAGTTGTCCAATATATACAAACACAATAATTTTGTATCTTGGTATCATAAGATCTTTTACTCGAGCCTTAATTACCTGGGAAAGAGAGATAGAGAGAGAACCCACATGTTTGCACATCCAAACTGGTACTGCAAGATTAAAGCTACACAAGCACACTTAGGAGCCAGTATGGACTTGCATAAGTATTGATTTATTTTACTGTAGTAATGACAGTAACACACAACACTAACGTTATTCACATCAGTGCTACAATGCACTGCAAGTAATCTAGCAAACTTTGGCTCACCATCTTAACTTTAGAAGATATTAGCTTCAAGACACAAGTAATGTATCAAGCTCATCTACCTATTCCTGTTCCCATAATCCTTAGTGCTATTTTCTAGGAGCACTGAGACCTTAAAGAAAAAGTGAATCTCATCCAGAAGCCATTCAATCTAATGTTAATCTACTGTAAACTCAATCTGCTAAAGGCAATAGAAAGGCCTCTAAAGCAGATCCTGTCTAAATTGTAATGCATAGGCAACTTAATCATTTGATGACTTAAGGCTATCTATGATCCAGCAGTGACAGTCCATGTTTCAACTGGAAACAGGCTTTGGCAGATGGAGCTGCTGAATTTGGTACATGGCCCATATTCAGCAAACGTATTGAACAAGTAGAATTCCATGCTGTCATTCAGCCATATAGCTTGGCTGGAAGGCTAGTACATTACTCTAAATAAAGTAATGGTCCCACAAGCCTTCTGCTGTTCCTACTGAGAGCAATGGAGACAAGGCTACCAAAGAACAAATGAAACATCAGTATCAGCCATGGCCTGCATCCCTCACTCCTCAACAAAAACATACAAATGATCGACAATCAGTTTGTGAATAATCAAATATGGATGTTTTTGCAGTTTAATTTTTATTTTATTTATTTTATTAAATTTATAGCCCGGCCTCCCAACATAGCAGGCTCAGGGTGGGTTCAAAACACATCAATCTGCACACAGTGTAGATTTACAATTAAAATTTAAAACATATATATCAATTAAAATTTAAAATGTAAAGCAATCTAGTACTGGATGTCCAATATTGCTCGACAGATGATGTTGATACCAGTAATGTGGTTCTGCGGTCACCGGAGGGGAGGCCATATCAGGTGGATGCCTGCTGCCTCAACTGAAAACCTGGCAGAAGGGCTCCGTCTTACAGACCCCACATAACTGCAGCAGGTCCCGCAGGGCCCTGATCTCATAAGAGAGCTCATTCCACCAGGTGGGGGCCAGGGCCAAAAAGGTCCTGGCCCCAGTTGAGGCAAACTGAACATCCTTGGGGCCAGGAACTATCAGGAGATGCTGATTTGCATAACACAATGTTCTGCGGGGCTCATATGGGGAGAGGCAGCCTCAAAGATATGCAGGCCCCTGTCTGTATAGGGCTTTAACGGTAATTCAATAGGCAGCCAGTGCAGTTTGCTCAGCACCGGGTGGATGTGGGCCTGCATAGGCAGTGACATTAACACCTGCGCTGCTGTGTTCTGCACTAGCTGTAACTTCTGGAGCAGAGTCAAGGGCAGCCTCACGTAGAGAGAATTACAATAATCTAATCTGGAAGTGACCATTGCATGGGTCACTGCAGCCAGGTAGCTGGGGGAGAGGTATGGGGCAGCCAGGTAGCTGGGGGAGAGGTATGGGGCCAACTGCCTGTTCTGCGTCAGATGGAAGAAGGCAGATCTAGTTGTGGTGGTGACCTGGGCCTCCATAGTCAGTGAGACATCCAGGAACACCCCCAGGCTCTTTACCTTACGTGCTGGCACCAACAGAGCCCAGCGAAGGCTGGGAGCCTGATACCCAACCTCTGACCCCCATGTCCCAGGTGCAGGACCTCCATTTTCAATGGATTCAGATTCAGTCGGATCTGCTTTAACCATCCAGCCATGGCTTGTGATGCCCTGTCCACCTGTTCAGGGTCAGAGTCCAGGTGGCCATCCATTAGTAGATAGAGCTGGGTGTCATTGGCATACTGGTGGCAACCCAGCTTAAACCGCTGGATAATCTGGGCAAGTGGGCGCATGTAGATGTTGAATAACATTGGGGAGCGAATCGATCCCTGCAGCACAAAACATATGACTGGGTGCTGCTGAGACAGCTCCCCCCCCCAGTGCCACCCTCTGTCCCCGCTCTTGGAGAAAGGAGGCCAGCCATTGTAAGGCTAGTCCTGTATCCCCACACCAATGAGGCAGTGGGTCAGCAGCTTATGACTGACCATATCAAATACTGCTGACATATCAAGAAGAATCAGTAGTGCTGAGCTGCCTCGATCCAGATGTCTCCGGAGGTAATCCACCAAGGCGACCAATACCGTCTCCATACCATGAACAGGGTGAAAACCAGACTGGAAGGGATCCAGGACATTAGCATCTTCCAAGAAAGCCTGGAGCTGTGTTGCCACCACCTTCTGCACTACCTTACCCAGAAACAGTAGATTGTGATGCATTTTCAGTTTAGCATTGCCGCCACTACTGGTTTCTGAAATACATCTTGGACTAATGAAGGGGATGGATTTCAATTTAAAAAATTATTTTATTTACTTCATTTATTCCTCCCTCCCTCCCTGAGAACCCAAAGTGGTTTACATCATTCCTCCATTTTATCCTCAAAAGCAGTCTGTGAGGTAGGTTAGGTTGGAGCTTGTGACTAGCCCAAGGTCACCCAGCAAACTTCCATGGCAGAGTGGAGATATGAAGTTGGGTCTCCCAGATCCTAGTCCAACACTTGAACCACTCCACCATGCCAGCATTATGTTTGATATTTCCACTGAAATGAATGGGACTTACAGCATGCATATATTTAAGTCACAATGAATCAAGTGGTAATGACTCTCAAACAAATGTACATTGGATTGCATTCTTAGCATTCATGGGAGTTACAAGTTACAGCATGGAGACTTTTCACCACACTATGTTAAAGGGACAGCTGGATAAAAAAAATGCTGAAACTACAGATATATTCAGTGCTTAACTTGTTAGCAAGGAAATATGCATGCTCAAGCCTATCTGGAAACTGCAACCTCTGGTCCCAATGGCACACTTTCCTTGTTAAATATGGGAACTAGGTGAGATGATTCAGCAGTGAAGAATAGACACTCAGCACATGTTCAGAAGTACTCTTCTGGAACACATAGTGCAATCCTAAGTGGAGTCACACCCTTCTAAGTCCATCAGAATCAATGGATGTAACTCTGCATAGGACTTCTGTTAGTCAAGAAGCCTATTTCAGAATTTTATATTGGACCAGGAACCTAACATCAACAAGCATGAATATTAGGAACTATCATTCATTATACTTGGAATGCAAAATCAGAGCTAAAGGGTACAGAATATGTAGCTTACCTGACAGGACCTGACATCAATCAACATTCCCTGAGCTGAGACTTGGATCAAATTAAGTACTGGATAGATTAGAGAGGAGAGAGAGAGAGAGAGAGAGAGAGAGAGAGAGAGAGAGAGAGACTTTGCTTTGCTAACTATTTCATACCTCTGAGATGGTCTTTGTCATTTGCCTGCACAGCTCTGCTTCGTATTTTTCTTCTTCAAGGTAACTTGTTACCACATCCTTCAAGATGTTATTCACAGTTGCCACTGGAAAGCATTTTGCAGGACCTGGTACACAGAAACAGGCCACAGCATTATTTCAGATGGTTCTGATGTTAAAAACCCCAACAACTCCGAGTACACTTGGTAATCATTATTAAAAAGAGCATTAAAAATTTACTAGAAAAACAGTGGAACCAGATTGGTGACCTTAATAATTAGGTCACAACAAAATGTTGTTTCCTATGAACTCAGTGCAGTAAGAACTGAGAAGTGCTGGTGTAATGGTTACAGTGTCAGATGAGGTTCTGGGATACCCAGCTGCCATAGAACCCTGCAGTCACACACTCTCAGCCCAAGCTACCTCACAGAACAGTTGTGAGCATAAAAGGGAGCAGGAAAATTATAATGATGTAAGCTTCTTTGGGTTCCCAATGGGGAGAAAAGTGGGGTATAAATGAAATAAATAAGTAAATTTGATTTGTTTTTAAGGTCCATAATAGAGGTGAAGCAGGTGATCTGAAGTTAACACTCTTAACTTTTTAAGAAACTTAAAATAGCTGTGGGGAAATCCAATGTAGACAGAGCAACGGTGCTGTTTCCCTAATCTAAACTGGTGTCCAAAGGTTTCATTTTTTTTTTTAACAAAAGTCAGTCTTTATCCCTTTATGTTGTGGAGATATGCCTTTTTATTTATACCTCCATGAGGGAAAAGGCTAAAGCTTTAATAAAAAAAGAAAACTGGGAATTTAGAGAACCTGCTTGACCTATCATTATAGCAATATAGCAATATATCACTAGTCTACTGGTTGTTGTTTTTTTTAAACACACATTACTCATCATCAGGGCAGGGAGGAGGAAAGGGAGTGGTTTGTCAATAGTGACAGTCCAATCATCAAAAAAGTGGGCTGGAGGTGAGTGAGAGGGACAGGACAAAGAAAACTGGCAGAAACATTATGCACAAGGAAAAAAGCTGGTTCAAAATTGGCTTCCAGAAAATGACTAAGGTAACAGCGGTTTCAAACGAAATGGAAAACAATGACTAAAGGCACAAAAATGTTTGTGGAAATCAGGAGATAAATTGAAGTGGGGTGTTCTTTATAGGGTTCCTTTGTTTTTTAAGACATATTATTATCAACCTTTTAGTACCTGCATATTGCAAGGCAGGTGGAAGGGAAGCATGTGTGTAGTTTCAAGGATGGGAAGAGAGAAGGAATTTCTTAGCTAAAACTGCGTCATGGTGGCCAGCCACTTTCAGTGGTAAGCCCCACTTAAATTATGGGATGTCAGCCATGCTGCACAGAGTAACATCTGCAGCTGACAATGACGACTTCCACTTCACACATGCAGCTACAGCTCATACTGCAAAGCACTAGCTTGCTACCATTTGGAGGTTTGCTTTGCTGGGACCTTTCTGGGGTGCAATGGTTTAGTTGTTTTTGCCTTATCCTAACAGTGAGTCATGTCGACTCCTCTGCATAAAAAGACACTGCATTTAAACTAGTAGGAAAGCTATTGATTTTAGAATACACCACTGTAATAAAGAAATATTTCAGATATGACAAAAGGCAGCATTTCTTTTAAGGATATTTACTCATGCTATGAAAGAGCAAGACTACGGTTATGGGTAAGACAATGAACTTTCCTTTCCTCCCCCCCCCTTTAATTTGTTTAAATGGCTATAATACTTACAACAAATATTATTTGTTTAAATAGCTATAATACCACTATACTTAATATGATGATTTCTGGGTTGTTGTTGTTTTAAAAAAATAAGTTCCCTTTTCTACAAAGCATGTGGGTTCTGGCTGTTTGCTTTATTATACCCACTAAACATAGAATGAAACCACAACACAGAATCTCACCCCTTTCAAGAAAATATTTAGTAGCTATGCACCAGAAACAGACTTTCAGCAGGTCATGCACAATTTCCAAAAGGCAACTTGTCAAGAAGCTTATGAGCAGAACCTTGCTGCAGGCAGGCAGTTCCCTAAATTGGGTTCTAAATCTATGCTGCCTCTAAGGCTTTTCTTCTTGAAGCAAAACAACACCACCAAAAACAAAAAAACCAAACAAAAAATCCTTGCTCCAGATTTTCCTGTTTCTCTGAGCTTCACACCACAGACATATGTAGCATTTGAATGTTTTGGGATAAATTAACTACAGAAGGTTATGCTTCTGAACTATGGTCATTACTGCATTCATGTTAGTCCCTTTAAAATGTCATCAATACTGTGCTGTTCCTGCTTACTCCTCCTCAGCACCAATAAATTCTGTGCAGCATATCTTGAATAATGTATGTGCAATCCCCCTTTTAAAAAAGCATGACTACACCTAGCATTCATATAGTGCTATGGAGCGTTCAAAGCAATTGACACACATTATCTCATGGCCAAACGACATGGAAAATCTGTTATCAGATATCTCCCCCCCTTAAAACAACATCGACATAAAAACACTGAGATGCAGCCACTAGGGACACCTATCTGCTCGCAGCACGGGGTACAGCGATTGCTTTCTCATGCTGTTTTCTCGGTATAAAGGGTTTCTCTCCCCCTTTCCCTGCAAGCTGTAGTTGGGTTTTCAAGTACCTCTATTTATTTTTCCCTTTGCACAGCAAAATAGTGTGGGATTTCAGGGTGACTTCAGTCCGGAAAATGGCAGGAGTTAATACCCTTTCTCCCTTCCTTTCCCCAAAGCTGCCTTAGACAAATTGGCAGCTCCTAAAACTGTATTTTAGTAAGAAAATATATTTGAGAGATATAATCACAGATCTCCCAAGTGGTCATTAATACTTACAACAAAGGTCAGCATTATTTTGTCCATAGATTTATGGTGGTATATTCCTGCTCATATGAGGCTGAAGTGGCTTAGAGGTTAAGATACTGAGCTGCAGACCGGAAGGTCTGTAGTTCGGCAGTTCGAGACCCTAGTGCCACGTGACAGAGTGAGCTCCTGTCTCTGGCCCCAGCTCCTGCCAGCCTAGCAGTCTGAAAGCAAGAAATTGCAAGTAGATAAATAGGTACCGCTTTGGTGGGAAGGTAACAGCGTTCCGTGCACCTCGGCGTTTAGTCATGCCGGCCACATGAAGTAGGTTGTATTTAGAACTATCGATATTCTAACTCCCAAAGCAGTTCTATAGAACAAACCATGATTCGTGTTCAGTACACAAGTTACTAATTTTGGGGTATACCCAGGGGTCTTGTTGTAGAAAAACAGCTGCCGGAGCTCATTAGCATAACTCATTAGCATAACTTATTTGCATATGCCACGCCCCCTGACATCACCGGAAGTGACAGAAGGCCACACCCCCTGACATCACCGGAAGTGTGTCAGAAGGCCCGGCTACTTACCCTCCTGCTTCATCCTCATTCCCAAACGGAATGAGGATCGAAGCAGAGGGCGGGGTAAAGAAGGGGGCGGGGCTTCACCACGTGACCGCCCCGCCCCCTAGAGGCTCTCTTCCGGAGCTCCGTACCTGAGAGCTCCCCCCCGACTAGAGCCCTGGGTATACCTAAAATAGTTTCAGACAACAATATTTTTGACAACTATGTGATCTAAGAACCACTACACTCAGGGATTCAAAGAAAAACCAGAATCCGGAAGAAACTTCACTCCAGCACTAAAATATTTTGCTTGCCAAAAACATGATGGCTTCTGAATCAAACATATGGTTTACCCTATCAGATACACAAACCTTCTGTAGATTTCACAGTGTAAATCTGGTTGTCAGTAAGCTCTAAGGCATGAACTCAACAACTTTCCTTGACAGTTATGGAAATCACTGTGACCTAAGTGTCAGGCTATCTGGGTGGCACGCTCCTCTGTCCATTCCCTGTATATCCAAATGTGCACCGCTGCTAACAGCCCTAATGGGGTTGGATCATGGCTCAGTGATGTAACATTTGCAAAACGTGCCAGATTCAGTCTTCCAGCCTCTGCCGTTAAAACCTGAGAACTGCTGCCAGTCAGAGTAGACAACATTGACCTTGGTAGACCTATGGTCTCAAACAGCTTCTGCACTTCCAACAGTCATCCTGACTATGGCTTAGAACCCATGGGACAGGGGAAAGGGGGTATTGCCCATTTATTCCCCTATCTCGGCGGGAGGGCAGGGTAGAAATCCAATAAATAAATAAATAGATCTTCACCCCATGCATTTTGGAAAGCTGCTCTATCAGAACCCCAAGACTGTGGAGACAGAAAGAACAAGAGAGATGAGGGCAGAGAGGAAAATATCAGCAAAATACTGTATAAGCTGAAGTGCATTCTGCTCACACAATAGGATCTTTGGATCCAAACCATGGTACATATTGGGCATGTTAAGGATCACTCACTTTGTTTTTTTAATTTAAATTATTTATTTATAAAAAAATAATCACTTTGTGAACTCAACAACAATAAATCTAGGAATTAAACTTTAAAAATATAATCAATTTGCAAATGTTTTGAATTTTTCAGCCTACTGTTATAACAAAGATAATAAATAAAACTTTATGGATACTCCCCCCCCACACACCTTTAGCTTCCTTATTTTGCACTCTTCATAGCAGTATGCCAGAAAACCTCTTTTTTCCAGTTAGCATCAATGTTTTAGAATTAGGGAGGCAGATGTGGTTGTAAAAGCTATGAGATTCAGCAGAGAACACCTTGGAAGAAGTATGGACTGTAGTATAAACCTCATTACTGAATTACTTACTTATTTTAGAAAGAAGTCTGAGGAGAACAAGTGTTTAAATGGCAGAGAATGCCCAAAGACTTTTCTTGTGCCTCTTCTGTCTCTCATACTCCTGAAAGCTCAACATGGCCCAATATTCACTTCCAAAGAATAAGGGTGGACTAGTGAACTGATATTCTAGAGCAGGAGCTCAAACAGGTATGATCAACATCATAGATCAAGGGAGTACAGCTCAAGCAGTGGCAACTGAAAGTCTTTTGCTGCCTTTCCCTGATGCCTGGCCTCATGACTTCTGCCACCACCCTTGCCCAGAAGCCAGAAGAAAGAACTCTCCTTCCTTTTTCACTGTCCTTGCTCTCTTGAAAAACAATGCAGCAAACTGTGGATGTTCTACACAGTTCACCTCATTATATAGCCAGCAATAAGCACAAAGAAACTTTTGCTGGAACTATCTAACTTTTGCTAAGTAAAAAACCAAATTGCTTCCAAGAGTTACTGCACTGCAAACTATCATGGTCATATTGGAAAGAATGGCTTCTGCCATTCTTATGAATCTCTCAGGAAGCACATTCATTCCTCAGCTTCTTCTGAAACAGATGGTCTCTTCAATGAGAATGCACATCCTTCATATCTATGAAGCCCTTACTGCTCTATGCTGCTAACAGTATCATAGAGCCTGGGCATCCATGAGAGGTTCAGATGGCTCCAATACCTAGACAAGAGCAATATGGCATAGTGGCTAGAATATTGGAATAGGATCTACAAGAATTACTCGTAGGTTTGAATTCCCATTCTGACATACAAGCTCATTGAGTGATTTGGGGCCTGTCACACACACTCAGCCTAACCTACCTCACAGAGTAGCTGTTATGGGGATAAGGTAGAAGAAGGGATACACTATTTTAGGTCCCCAAGCAGGGTATAAATAAAAAAATAAAATAAACTGAAGAATAAAGTGCCCACTGGGAATCTTATGTGTAGAATAGACCTGTTATTAAGGAAATGAGGAGTAAGGGATCCTTACCTAGCTGGTATGTGTTCTCCATTTGAAAAGGAGGACGAAGAATGTCGTCATGGTGGCTTGGTTCATCCATGTAAGACACTGTACTCATGGAGCTAAAGACAACCCCAACAATAACTATGTTAACTGCTATTTGTTAGACACAGCATGAAACTAATCAGATGCAAAGTACCACACTAAAAAAACCATGAAGGCATACAAGGGCTCTATGAGATGTTTCACTACACCATTTCAGAGAAACAATCAGCTAACACTGGAGATATTTTTTGTGTCTTCCCAGGAGAAATTAATATTAGGCACACATTACGAAGCACATGAAGCTCCCAGAAGAGGGAGTTTAACCTTGCAGTCTTTTGCACAGGCTGATTCTCCCCTGCAAAAGTTCTTCCCACATAGAACAACATGAAGAACTTTTGTCAGTGCATCCATTATGGTGCCAGTATTTTATTATACAAATGCACTTTCTCTTACCATCATGTTGTCTTGGACATTTAACTGTCCATTGCTTATTTGATGGGGCTAAGCCGAAAGTGCGCAGGTCCGTGTTTTCAAATAGGTTTCTAAAACAAATTTGTGCATTTCCATGTGGGCTAGGCAATCTATCTTTTTAAACAATGATTATAAATGGTTATTGCTCCATTATGCAAGGCGATGGAGAAGAAGTAACATTTTAACCTTCCCACCCTATAACCTTTGAAATCCAGAACCAAGCACATAGCTCTCACATATGCCCAGCTTCATATGCCAAAGAAGGCAGAAAGTCACAGTGAGGTTGCCTGCTGCCTCAAGAAAAATTCTCTGCCCCTTTACCTGATTGTTTCCATACTTTAAACTTGTATTAAATCAGCAGGCAGTTTTTCTCCAGGCCTGTTGGCAACCCTAGACTGTGGCAGGGAGTTAAAAGCCACATGGGCCCAGATCCATCATGAGGCACTGTCATATTAAAACACCTAAACTTGGAAGCTGTAAAAGAAAATTTCCGTAAACTGGATAAGCAACTGAAGAACTGGAGGGATGACAAGTTAGAAAACAGTGTATCAGAAGCAGTAAAAGGGCTACTTACTCTTTGGTTCTTCCAATAAATTCTTTTGCCTTGATTTCATGGCTTCCTAAAGAAGAGATGCTGCCCCTTTTCTTCAACAAGCGGGCTGCTTTATCCCTCACAGTGTCTGACATGTCTTCTGGAATAAAGGAAATACATTTTAACTCTGTCAGATCAATGACCTGAACATTAATTCAAACTAGATGGACTTTGAGGTGCTACAGTAAGGTCCATCTTATATTCTGAAGTGAGAATGTATTCTCAAAACCACTTAACATAATGTTAGTTACACTGCTCTTCACTGAGAAGAGATTCTGAGTAGGTACTTTGTGGGCCCCAGAGGTTTGGGTAAAGACTAAACTTAAAAGGTGAATCCATCTAGAATGGCTCATAAGCATGCACAAATGCAACCTCTCCAAAAGACAAGTTCTATCAGCTGTCAGCACAAGATGCTAGTGCAACTCTGCTGGAACACAGATAAGGGTTGCCAAATCTCCCCCATACTCAATTTTCATTACTTGAACACAGGGGTCGTTTCATAGAAAAAGAGCTAGGGGAACTCATTAGCATAACTCATTAGCATATGCCACACCCCCTGGCATCACCGGAAGTGTGTCATAAGGCCACACCCTCTGACATCACTGGAAGGGTGTCATAAGACCACACACCCCGCCCCCAACGGTCCCGGCCGCCGCTGCTGGCCTTGCAGCTCCACTGCCGAGCCCCATGAGGGAGTGCAAGGAAGCCCCGCGAAGGCCCTCCCTGGCCCCAGGCAGGCAGGGGTGGGGAGAGGCAGGGAGGAAGCAACTTCTCCTGCCTCCTCCTGGCTGAATGAGGTCCGGAAGCGGGGCGGCCGGAAGCAGGGGGCGGGGCTTCGTCATGTGCCCCCCCCATACCTCACCCGGGGGAACTGCGATCCCCCCCGAAATGACCTCTGCTTGAACAATTCAGTCAGTTAATTTACTCCTATCAACCAAAGCTCATCAAAGTGTGGCTTTAATAGCGACATGGAAGAAAGTCAGCCTGGTTCAGTGTTTAGTACTGGACTGGAACCCAGAGGCCCAGGTTCAAATCCCCATTTTGCCATGAAACTCAGTGGGCAACTTGGGTTGGTCCAGTCACACACATTCTACTGCATAGGGCTATAGTGGAGATAAAACAGGGGAGGGGAAAGTCATTTATGTCACCCTTGCAGAAAGGGTGGGATAAAAAAATGCGTGGACAGGAAGAAGACTCACAGCCCCCAATGCAGGCAAGATTAAGAAAATGTGTGATGTAAGCACACCAAAGCAGTATCTGAACAGCAAAAGAGGCACACCAAATGAACAGAACTTTAATGGCAAAGGTGGAGTGGGGAGAACCTGTATGCATCCACATGTAAATGCAGACTTTGCCTGAAGAAA
This sequence comes from Gekko japonicus, assembly GCF_001447785.1. Classification (NCBI taxonomy): domain Eukaryota; kingdom Metazoa; phylum Chordata; class Lepidosauria; order Squamata; family Gekkonidae; genus Gekko; species Gekko japonicus. Next base: position 2,221,410 of record NW_015169172.1, read on the forward strand.
GCTTGTGGTAAAGCCAAAAAAGTTGCAACAAAAGTTTCGTTTTATTCAAAAGTTTCTATCAGAAACTAAACCCCAGCCCGAAACCCCACAGATAAGATTCCTTGCATCATTGTTTCATAAGCTCTCTGTGTGTGCAGCCTCTAAAGTACACTGAGAAAGATTTTCAAACAGGCAAATTGTTTCTGAAAGAATATTTTCATTGAAACATCCCTCCCCCCCATTGCGTTTGCCTGACTATGCTTTAGTCTTGCTTTCCAATATTTGGGGCAATCCCTTTGTAATTTGTTCACAAAAACTTATGCCACAGTCAGTGTTCCCTCTAAGCTGAGTTAGTGTGAGCTAGCTCACAGTTTTTTAGCCTCCGGCTCACACATTTTAGTCTCCGCTCAGGAAGGATGGCTCCAGAGCAAACTGATTTATGCAGTAGCCGAATTGCTCGCTCACAACTTTAATGCCAGTAGCTCACCAAGTAGAATTTTTGCTCACAAGACTTAACAGCTTCACAAAAACTTATGCCACAGTACTGCTTTGGCTGTAACAGCCTAACAAGACCACCGCTCCAGAACCTGAGGACCTGACTTCGTTTTCTGCTAGGCGGCGCCGGTACCGTCACCAAATGGGTGCATCAACAGGCGGAGGCTTCCTCACCCCTGCGAGGAAGGCGCATCACCTGTTCCCTTGGTGTCTGTCATGCAGCTGTTAAAAGCGTGGCGGCGGGGGGGGGGGGGGAGAGGGGGAAAGGGGGGGGGGGAAGAGAGGCAAACCTACGCAGCAGCCCTTCTCGCCTCTTGGCTGCTTAAGATTTTCTTCTGAGATCTGTAAGGGACCCAGACCCAAAGGGACAGCCAGGCTATGACCCTCCTTCTTCACCAGGCTACCACCCCCGCCAGCATCAGCCCCTCACTCCTACCTTTCCTCTTGCAGCCAGACTGTTGCTTGTTTCCAAGGTTACAAGCCCAGCTTCTACACGGCGGCGAAGGGCGGCCACAGCTTTGTCCCCGCCCCCAGGCGCGGGAAACGGCAGACAGAAGAGCTGCTACAGACCCGGAGCCAAAGCGGCTCACTTCCAGCTTGCCGGCACGGAGCCCGCCGACTCCCGCGGGTGCTTCTGACGCTTTGCCTGCCGCGCCAAGCCGACCCACCGAGAACCTTCAGCGCCGAAAAGAAGGGCGGACAGCCGAAGTTAGGAGGCTTTTGGCGGCGGAGCGGGCGCGCCTTCTTCCGGTGCAGTGGTTCTCCAGTTCTTTCGCATCCACTCCAGTAAGGGCGCCTTGCAGCACTGAAGCTCTGGTGGCGGCGGCGGCTATGGATGGTGGCACAGCTGGGCTTTAGCAGCCTCCCGCCGCACTTGAGCCCATCCCGATTGTCATCTTGGTGCCCAGGAAGGCGAGAGAGAAAAATGCTAAGGCAATATCCATTGCTTTGCTTATTGCGTGTATCATAGTATTTTTATTCTTTTCCAATATTCTATTTTTGTTGTTTTCCTTCCGATCCAGCAATATTGCCTTGTTTGTTCTTCATACCGCACCATCATTTATGCATCGTTCTCTGTTTTTGTGATGATTCCCTTGTAATGAATGTATATGTTTGTACTGTATATTGTACTGTCTTTTCAAATGCGTTTTTAAAAATTACCTCACTTGCTTTGGATCTCAGTGAAAAAAAGGAAGAGGAAGGCACAGCTTATTTTGCACCCTAGGCGAGGAACCCTTCTGGCGCCCCCCCCTGCGCCCACCAATTTTCCCTTCTGCCCCCCCCCCCGCTGCTCCTCCTGAGAAGTTAGCTGGCCAAAGAGGCTGCAGCGGCGGTCACCCGGTCAGAGCTGGGGGGGGCTTTTTTGGCAGGGTGGGTGGGTGCAGTTTGGCGCCCCTCGTCAGGGTGCCCGGAGAAGAGGCTGACTGGCGGGGCGCTCACAAGCCGTCACTCCCCCAGCCCTGCTGTTGCCTAGTGAGTGAGCCGGCCCTGGGAAGGCATCATCTCCTCAGCTTCAATTCACTGTTACAAGTCCCCCAACACTTCCATTTAGGGTGCTTTTTCTATTCAATACAGTCCTTCCTCTCTCCAGCAATACTGCTTTAACTTTGGATCTCGTTTTATCAACCACTGCAGGGTTTCCTGTTTTAGTAACTCACCTATTCCTCATCTCATTTCAGTTTTTAGTTCCACTTCTTGACTTGTTCTTTCCATCCGAATCTTTCTCCATGGTCATCTTTATCCCTTTTATGTATGGTATAAAACTTATTCTTTTTAATAGCCTCTCATCCAACTTACCTTTTCCATGTTTCCTGCTTTCTTCTGGCTGTTTCTAATCTTGCTGAATCTGATATTCTCTTATTTTTTTTCTGTGTGGCACCTTACTTGTGAACTTTCCCATTGCTTGATATTTACTTGTGAACTCTCCCATTGCTTGATATTTATCTTCCTAGTGCATTTTCAGCCTGTACTTGCCCCAGCAATCTCAGAGTGGTATGCATGGATTTCCCTGCCCCATTTTATTTTCTCAGCAATCCTGTGAAATAGGTTAAGGCTGACTGTGGGACTGGTCGTGAGGTAGGTTTCGTGGCAGAGTGGGGATTTGAATTCTGATCTCCCAGGTCATACTCTGCTACTCTAACCACTATACCATGCTGAATCTCTGCATTGCTTGGTTTATACTTATCATCAGGGCTTTTTTGTGTGGCAGTACTCACTGGTTTTGAGTACCGGCAGCTGGGAGGGGGGACTTCCTCAAGTTCTGAAGGGGGAATTGGTTGAAATCAGTGCAACCTTATATATGAATATGAATACCTTTTTAAAAAAAAAACAGCGCTGCTCATCACAAAATTCTTTGAGACATACCTTTTCCAATGTAAACTATTTTTTCTGTTCTGGCTCTCTCTGCAGCTCAAATCCTCATCTTCTGTTCCCTCTTGATGTCTTTGTTTTTTCACATGTCATGCATGCATTTGATTAGACTCTTGTAGAGACTCAGTTTACTTGTTCCATGTGCAGTGTTTGTCTCTCATAAGTACTCAATAAACAGGACTGGCATGTTTGTTAAAAGTATTGCACAAATTACAGGAAAAATTAGCCCAAACGTAAAATGGTATTTTTAGATTTCTCATTTAATTTCAAGGGGAAAAAAAAATCACATTTCAATTACAACTTATTATTTTACTTTTTTTATGTATAGAATTTAATAAACTTTGTTCTGAAATGGGGACCCTATTTGTCGTATAATGTCATGAATGGTAAATAATTGCATATTCAGGATTTTATGAAATGGATGACTGGGGGAAATCATGATGGAAAGACACTTATAAAAATTATTATTTACAAAAAATAGACATTTGTTTTCTAATCTATGTTGAAAGAAAAATTGAAAACGTGGTTTTATGATTATCTTCAACGTCAATACAACACATTAATATTATCAGTGATCAGATACAAAGCTTTGCTGCAGTGTTTTCTGATGCAACATACCTTTTATATAGTTTACAGTTTTTCTCCAAGACCATCATGTTAGCAGCAAAGCTTCCGTCACAGACTAAGCAGTAAAACAGGGTCAACTAGACTAAAAGGATATTTCATTGCACACATAGGCAGAGTCCAGACTTTTAAAACTTAAATGTTTAAAAATATACATGTGTATTTTCAGTCCACAAATATCTATAAACAGTTTATACACAAGGTTGTTTTTTTTATAAAATGATATAATCTGATATCTGATAAAATGCCAGGAAATCTAATTTAGGTCTCAAATATCCTTTGCTGCTGAAGTTGCAGCTAAGAATTAAGACCTAAAACCTGTAAATGCTTATACACATGCTTAATTTTATACAGCTAAATAGTGCCTTTGAAAAAGCATGTGCACAATCATTTGACAGGACAGGGGTTTAGCATTTTAGATGGATTGAGCCTGTCAACAAAATGCACAAGGAACAATCTACTTGCCATAAACACATATTATCTTTTGACGATTCATCTCACCTTCTAAGATAACAATATGATCTAGTTGAAAAGGGATGTGATTGTTTTGTAAGCCCCATATACTGGAGGCAAACAGTTAATGTGAAGCTCCGTTTCTGACAACTTTCAACATTCTCAGCATCACTGAAAGGTAGACTCTAGACTTTCACACACTGCTTGACCTGTGTAAACGTTTGCACATCAACATGCATAAACTAAAAACAGTAAGCATTGTCCAGCAGTAACAACTGTGATCCCACTTAGAGATCAGTCGCTTTATGTTATATTTCTAACCACATCTAATGGTGGAAGATACTGACCAGCATAAGATGTCCAGGACCACTAGAAATTACTCATGGTAAACCTGCAAGGAAACAATTCCAGATTTGGAATAGGCCAAGACTGGAATTTTTCCCATGAGGAAAAAAATGTTGTGGTATTGTGTTTTGAAGTAATTATACATTTTATTCACCATGGTAAGCTTCAAAATGAAGAATTTAACAAGAAACGCATTCAAATAATGCACATTAGAAACAACAGCAAATTACATTTCAGTATATTGAACCAACTCGGCACTCAAGGAGATGTCAAACATTTGAATGAGACACTATACCATCTTTAGCTTTAAAAAAAACACCCTTAAAGTTTTCCAGAGTTTTTAATATATGCAGACCTTGAATGTAACTTCTGATTAAGTTCTATACAGAGAGAAACTCTTGATTTTTCTGTTGTCCTACTGTAAAGATAGAAAACTGACGAACAAGAAATAGATGACAGGGAAGCTGTCACTGCAATTAAGCTAAACCTTTAAGTAAAATTATTTCACATTTTCTTGTCAGGTTGTTAAAAACATTTATGCCTATCACAATCCAGCCATTTCAAAATGTTATTTATATAAAAGATACAGTATTGATCACTTAATTATCATGCTAGAAGAATCTCGAGAAAGCACCATGAAAACATTTGTTCTGGGGTGATTCAGGAGTGGCGCTTCTGTTTACAGTGTGTTTAAGATTAGCACTTTAGAAGATTGACTAGGATCTAAAGGGTCCCATTAAGTACATGCAAGAATGGTGCTCAGTTCAGGCACTGCGCAAAACCATGGTTTAAACAACCTAACTATGGTTTGTGTGATTGTCTGAATGCAGGCCACTCCACTGGTCAGGGTTTGTCAAACCAGGATCTGAAGTTAACTTATTAACCAAAGGTAGTTTTAGCTATGGTTTTGCTTCATATATGAATGCAGATACCTTGGTTTGTTCCCTGGAGATACCTTCCCAGACTACAAAGAGAAGACAATGAAAACAATATTTGTGTATGCAAAATAGGATTTCACAGATCATTTGTGAGTAAACCTGGTTTCACAAACTAATTAAAACAAACCATTGCCTTGCATATTCTGAACTGAGTATGGGCACATTAATTTATCCAGTTTTTAATCTTTTTTAAAAAATTAATTGTTTCTAGCAGAAGATCCCTTGCACCATGTTGGAGACCACTGGTGAAGTATGCTTCAGCTTACTGGGGGCAACCTACTGGGGGTCAGAAGGATCTCACTATGCAGTGATTCAGATCAGGGCAATTGCCATCAGGGCTGTATTCACATAAGGATTTTCCCCTGGGGTGGCACATAGCACATGCCTCCACTTTATTTGGAAGCTCCCATGCAACGCCATGCTCTTTCTGACCATGGCTCCTGGAGCACTCCTTTTAAGCCGGAGCAAAGAAAAGAGCTCACTACCTGCAGGCAGAGCCAACATGTGAAGGTCCTACCTGTGGACAATGTGGGGAGGGATAGACTTAGCACCACCTTGAAAATGGTGATCTGCTCTGGTGTTCTCCCCTCCCCCCTTTTAGTCCTTTAACAGGAGTCAAGCTCAACTGTCTGGCAAGCTGACAGGGGAAGGGGGTGAGGAAGGGTGCTGCCAGCATGGGGCAGGGCATTAAATGCCGACCCTGCGTGTCTCAATCCCATTCATTGCTGTTTGCACAGCAGAGGTGGCTTGTCCTGCCCCGTATGACAGCTTAGCATCTGATTTTCATTTGCCCAAATTCATTAAGCAGACATTTTGTCTTCTCGCTTTAACTGTTTGGGGTATCATCCCTTATGCATAAATATAAGTAATTAAGGTGGAATCAAAATATGTCATTCGAATGCCCAACTATTTAATCTTTGATGCACCCTAGGTAACATGCTAGTGCCTATGGCAAGTTCTGCTAGAAACTGTTAACTGCAGAAATTTTAAATAGACCCCCAAAGGAAGAAAAAAAAGTACAGTAAGGCAGGGGTCATTTCGTAGAAAAAGAGGTGCAGGAGCTTATTAGCATATGCCACACACCCCTGATGTCACCAGAAGTGTGTCCGAAGGCAACACCCACCACTCAGGCTCCACCCCAAAAATCTCCAGGTATTTCCCAACTCAGAGCTGGCGAGCCTACCTGATGGCACACGTGGGGAAAAACAAACAAACCACCCATGTCAGGTAAAGAGGATACCAGGTCAATATATTTTTATTCTCCTTGGCATTAATGGCTGAGGTGCTTTTAGTGTTCCTTTTCTGTTTGACTGGCAGCCTTCCTCTCTGTTATAGTTGACTGTGGGTTTTATATCACTGCACAAGAATTCTTGCAAAGGCATTTTGAAGGAGCTTGGTTAGAGGAAAAGGAACATGGAGACCTGAGCATATCAATGATAGGAGAAAATCTGCACTCTAATCTTTTCACCTTCTCCTTCAACCTAACCTGCTCTCTTCCTTTCATGCAGTAATTTCTTGAGAGATACAAAACCTCAAGCCTGCATAGACATTATAGTATCTGATTTGGGAGACTTTTATTCCAATGACAGTTGTGATCATTCTGTGGTGAAAATTAAATGTTCTGCATACGTTTACAGGCATTCTTCAACCATGGAAGTTTTAGTCACCAGGCCATATTTATCTGGAAATATAGCTGTGATTGCCTAACGGATCTAAAGGCCACGATCAGGCAGCAACATCTGGGAAGCGTCCCGCAGTCGTCGGCAACCCATGCTGCTTTGCTACACAAGCAGAGTTAAAAGACACCAGGGAAAGTCTGGCTCTAATGGGTTCCGAAAGGCCACGGACGGACTTTCCTGTCTGATCGCGCAAGCATGCTCTCATGCTGTTGGGATGGTCTGATCATGCCATCCCAGCTTGGTGCCATTTCCCCCTCCCTTTGCATTATGTGCATCATCGCATACTCCATAGGGAGCCCTCAGTGCGGAGGTGAAATTCCTCGTTTAAGCACGTGGGAAACAAACGGCCAGCCCCCCCCCCAACTCACCCGTGGTTGCATCTGATCACACAGTGACGGGCTGAGCCCGCAGTTTGAAAGGGCTGTGTGATCTTGCAACTACATGTCAGATTCCCACTGGAGAAGACAGCTTTGCTTCCCCTCTGCTCCAACTGGCGCATGTGACCGCAGCCCTAGAAAAGTCCGGTGTTCTACTAATCTAGCTGGAGTACTAAAAATTAGATCAATGATTGACAAGTCTGGACTTTCTCTGAGGAAAGGTGATCTCAGCTTTGTATAGAAATTATTCATTTTTATAGCCTTGCATTATAATTTAACTTCAGATAACCTACACCCAACCCTATGTAACTTTACTTAGAAATAAGTCCCACTATTTCAGTAGGGCTTCCTCCCAAGTGTGAATTAGACTGTAATTTTAGTTTGTTTATTTATTTATTTAATTGTATTTATACCCCGCCCTCCCCGCAAAAGGGCTCTTTGCCTTCTTCTAGAGATCTCACATGCAAGATACAGGAACATGTGTTTCTAGTTTTAACAGCTTGCTAACGGGACATAGTATGTTTAAGATTTTTTTAAAAAAAAATTGATGAAATGCCAGGCCTCTGTGAACATGCCTTCCAGAAGAAGGATCCATCTACCAGCAGTTAAGAGAGAAAGGTTCATCCTCTATGTTCTCCCCAATGATGATTTCGATTAATTACAACTGGCTGAGATACTTCTGAACCATTAATTTTATCTAGCTTATAATATGAAAAGTTAAAATACTGAGGACAGCATACATTTGCCTCTTTGAATTAAATAGAAATACTATATAAGATGGAGGCTTGCCCACGCCCAGTGGGAAAATGGCGACAAATGGGGGGGGGGATGCTGGCAGCATCCTGCTGATGTCACTTCCCATGTGCCTGGTAGTGATGTTGGTGCATTGTTAGGGACACTCTGGCATTGTTCAAATGCCAGAGCAGCCCTGGCAATGTGCTGATGTCACTTCTGGGCACATGGGGAGTGATGTCAGCACATCACCAGCAACATCAACCAGTGTGGGGTTCTGCCACTGGTAAGTCCCCCTGCCTGGCAACCCTAATAAGTTCCCCCTAGGATTGCCAACCTCCAGGTGGGGCCTGGAGATCTCCCAGAATTATAACTTATTTCCAGAATACAAAGATTAGTTCCCTGGAGAAAATGGCTGCTTTGGAGGGTGGATTGTATGGCATTATACCTGCTGTGGTCCCTGCCCTCCCCAAACCCAGGATCCCCAGAATCTACCCACAAATCTTCAGGAATTTCTCAACTTGGAGATGGCAACCCAACATGCCCCTCCTTCAAATTTGTTGTTGTACCTTAGCAAGACTTGAGATGAAGACAATCCCATACAATCACTATTGGATGTTTCAGAAGTACAAAACTACTATGCACCAATATAAACTGGTACTTTCTCAGCAAGAGGATTAGTCAACCATGTTTGGGTTGTTAGAAAAAAAATGATGTGTACAACACTGAAAGAACTGCATTTCAACTACCAAGGAGATGTAGCAGCAGTAGATTGTGCCCAGTATTGCCATACTTTTGAGGTATTAGAAAAACTATTTTAGAATGTCCTTTTTACTTGCAGAATGTTAAACTGCCGGTCTAATATTTATTGGTGACTCAGATTTTAAAAGCAATAGGACTTGTTTCTAGATAAATAATTCCAAGACAGAATGACAGTATTATGTCCAAAGTAATTTCAACATTCCACTTGCTGTTCTCCTGTTCTAGGCAGATACTTGAGAGGCATAGAATTTTTAAAATAAACAAGTAAACCATGTCCTAACAAGAGTGTTCCTCACATTACAGTATTTCTTTTTTAAGAATGCTAGTTGTACTTCTAGGCTGTGAATCAATATTCAATTAAAATTTTTGGAAAAGTGTACCTACTGCATTTGTTTACTATTTTAATCAAGCTTGCACAATAGTCTCTTTTCCTACAACAGCTTGGTAAGAAATTGCGTCCATTTCTAAAGAACAGGGTTTACTCTCTTTGGTTGCATTTAGATGTCATGAACAGAGGTCTGTTTGTGATGAGCACATTTCTGGTATGTTGTGGTACGCTCTCTTTACATATACAGCACAAACAGAAACTTCTGGTTTCAGAAGTCCTCAAACTTGTCTCAATGCCAACTTATGGGCACCTGGAGAAACCAGAATTTGTTTCCTCCCAACAAATCAGGAGTCTAAATCATGGGTTACTCCTGATTCAGGAGGGTCTCAGTTGTTGGGCGAGACTACTTCAATTTATCCAGGAGGCCAGGAAGTCACAACAAATTGGACTTAGATAAAAAATTCTACAACAAAAAAGTGTTCAACTGTGCTCTCTGCAAGAATGGGAGGAGGGGGTCTGAGCAAAGAAAATCAGCTTTGGGCAAACCTTTGTTTCTTTCTAACATCTATGCGCATCTTTCAATAGAAGATCAGAGTGGTTGATAAAGACTCTCAACAATTAAAAAGGCGTTTGGCTGGATTTCTAGGTCTACCAGTAACTGTGGTATAATAGACTTCCAGATTAAGAATGAGGACATGAGTTAGATCCTGTTGCTGAAAAGATGTAAGAACTACTACTTTAGAAAAGGAGAAAATCCTCATATTTAGGAATTATACTTGTTGTCTGCCATTTTAATACTATGCTTCACTTGAGGTACCTTTAGGTTACACACTGAAAAGAATTTGTTTTGACTATAATTCTTTCCAACTAACCAGGGGTCATTTCGTAGAAAAAGAGCTAGGGGGACTCATTAGCATAACTCATTAGCATATGCCACACCCCCTGACATCACCGGAAGTGTGTCCTCCCCACAGCCGGCGGCGACCTCCAGTGGGCACCAGCAGGGAGCTCCAGGCCCCGCCCTCCCGCACCTCACCCGGGGGGATGGCGTCCCCCCGCGTCCCCCCTCCAAATGACCCCTGCAACTAACTGTCTGCTCAGGGTTTAACTATATTCAAGCTCCTTTATTTACCCATAACATCTGCTTTTAAAAAGATGCGTTAATAAGATGCTTTTCAAATGTGCCATTGGCATATAATTAAGCTTTTAATTCACATTAGAATATGTGAACTTCCCTGATGGTGGCAGTATTTATGATTATATTAGGGACACATTGTGGCACATGCGGTGGAAAATGAGGGAAGGCTAGCTGGCCGTGAGTTGGGACATAAATAATGAACTTGGCTTCATATGTCGCATTAGGAACGTCCATACATTTCTCAAAATGCTAATATCTTGTAATGAGAACCAACGCTCTCTCTAAGCTATGGAGTCTTGTGAGCCAAAATTCTACTTTGTGAGCTGCTGGCATTAAAGTTATGAGTGAGCAATTTGGCTGCTGCCTAAATTAGTTTGCTCTGGAACCGTCCTTCCTGAGCGAAGACAAAAACGTGTGAGCCGGAGGGTAAAAAACTGTGAGCTCGCTCACACTAGCTCAGCTTAGAGGGAACACTGACCAGAACACTTTGGAAGAAATTTAGTATTCAGCATTTCAGTACTAAGTGTCACAATGGATATCACCTGATGCCATCAGCAAGCAAATTCTTTTTTCACCCAAAAGAATGATATTGAATCAAATGCAATTCTAACTTCTCAACCTTTAACAGTGCAAAGTACGTGACAAAGCTTTGTTTTCCATCTCAGACCATGCAGAGTTCTGGCAATTCATAGTATAAACATTCATCATATTCATCAGAAACCAGTGATGCATTATACCCTAAAACTAACTCATCAGGTTTCTAACTCACCCTATAAAAAGAGAAAACAATTCTAATTTTTCCCATTCAGCTTCTACTTCTGTGGGATATGAACTTCCTGTGCTTGGTACTGAGTAGTCAAGGCCAGATTTCTGAGCGCCTCTAATTTTGTCAGTATATATTGCAGACACAGCTGTTTCTCAAGCACAGCCATTTTCCACATGCAAATGAGACAGTTGGATGCCAACCTATTTAGACCTCAACTTAAAAAATACTTGTTCTGTGCCCCCCAAAAGCCACATGGACACTACCCACTAGTCTCATGACCTTCTCTGCCACCGTACCATGCCCTCTCATAGCCCTGCTGTTTAGTTCCTGCTGCAATCCAGACTGAAGGCTTAACTGCAAAATGAACACGTGCCACAGAAATAAAACAACATTGTCTAGAAAATATTTTAGAAATGTGGGGGCATTGGACATTTTTTATCAACAAAAACATTACACTTTTCTTCACAGTAAGTATAAGAAATGCCTCACAACTAGTTAAAACATGAAGCCCAAGTACTTTTTTTTTTTGAAAAAAGACTATCTTGACAGTTTCAGTTTCATGATTTTGCTACCAATTTTGCCTAACAATCTTTGGGTTTCTTTTCACTTTTCCCAGGAATTAAAGCTCATGTAATGATTTTGTCTACCAACCTTTAAAATATAAAGTGTATATTGTTTTTTCCCTTCACCAGATTTTAAGTGTAAAACATAGAGACCAGATAACCATGGTGACAAAATCTGAGACTGGTGCCAAAAACACACAAACACATACAGTCACAATCCATAATCAAAAAGAGATTTACGGATTCCGTAGTGCCACTGTATACTTTCAGCTGTCTGCTGCCACTTATTTATATATTAGCATGACTCACAAGTATCATCTCCTATGCAAGCCTTGATGAAAAGAATTGGAAATACATTAACAGCATGGCTGTGCTTTCATTCATATCAACAGGGCTTACATAGCGGGGCAGGGTGGGGAGGAGGAGAAAAGAAAGAGACATCTATAGAGCTTTGTCTCTTCTCCTCCACATCTGCATCAGGTCAGACAAATGGAAAAGAACAGAGAGTTACTCCAGCACATGGCTTGTCTTTAGCAGAATTCTCTAATCATTTATCTGAAAGCTTAAAAAATATCTTGTCTGGAACAATTAATATTTTTATGTTGAAAGTATAAAAAAGTTTTTGGGTGGGATCAATTTGTTCTGTTTTTGGATATAACCAACATTTACTGAAATGTCCTGGAGTTAAATCAACGAAACATTTAGAGACAGGCTTGTTTACTCCAAATAACGTATGTGACAGTACTAAGGACTAAATTAAAATCAAGTTTGTTTCCAGGTTTCCAGTTAGCTTTCTTTTTTGAGGCACCCCCTTTCTCACAGCTATTAACATTGTATTCAAATTGTATATATTGACAAAATGTTATCTACCTCTGAAAGCATTGTGCCATTCAACAGTACTACTATTAAATTTATATACCACAGTTTAAATTACACCCATTTCATGAATGGTAAAATGCTAAAACTCAAGTGTCTAACTGCCAAAATACAGCCTTACTGGAATGAGTACAATTTACAAATACAATAATTACAATTTAAAACATTAACAATATTACATCTAGAAGTAAATACTGTAGGACTGGTCAACACGGTATTTTCTGAGGAAGGAGTGTGGAAAGTTGCTGACACTTCCAACAGAAATGTCCCGAGTACAGGATTTAATTAGTTTTTCCTCAAACAGCATATAAAACCCGTCTACCCACAGCAGTCCTCAGTTATATGGATTTTCCACATACTTGCATAAACTTCTCTTAGTTATCTGCCAGGTATTTTCCTGTAAGGAAAATGAAAGAAGTGCATTAAAATGTGCCATTCTCTCCTCCCACTCCTAAGACCCGAATCATAATTGCACTTGGCAAACAGAGTTAGTTTGCAAAATCTCTTTTCCAAATCTTGAAAAGTTTAGTGCTGCCCCAGTCCCCAGAATCATCCCACAACCCCAAATCAAGCTTGGCTCTTGGTGGTGGCTCCTATGGCCTGCCAGCACAGGAGGTGTCAGCTGGCCAATGGATGGGTCAGTGCCTCTTGCTATCTTTCTCCTGCCTCAGCCTTCCTTCATCATCTCCACTTTGGAGGCTGTTAATAGGATTTGAGGTACATTACGGGAAAATACAGCCTTCAAGGTGAGCAAAGGAGGGAGGCAAACAGTGACTTGCGCCCATTCACACATTCACCGTTTCTGCCCACATGTTGGCTGGCTAGTCTGTCTCTCTTGCAGTTAGAATAAATCTAGCTTCTAGGCTTCAATATAAGTCACCCAGTAACACAAATTATTCATATCTTCCCCCTTATGATGGTCTTCAAATTTACAAGGAACTTCCACACCAACATACTGAAAAGCTGCTAAAGCATGCTTGTATGAACTTCCCATTTTTTTTTTTACTGTGTTATGAATCAATACACTATTCCAATATCAAACTAGGTGAAGTATCCTGGGGAATGGAATAGGAAGAAGAGACACTCATGCAATCTTTCCATCTCTTATTGATACTAGCATGATTTTTGTTTAAGGAATTTATATGTCAACTTTCCAAGGATTCAGGATTTCCAGAAATGTACACTATACCCCTGTGGGAATCATGGAAAGGCAGGAGTTCAGTTCTAAGTCCCCATTTACTGCAGTCCAGTTATCCAGAGGTAGCCTAAGATATTTTGGCATCATCATCATCATAATTCTTCATTTAATGGCATCCCAAGTTCTGCCACTGAAGGACTTTTTCAGTGTTTGCAAGGAGAAAATTGAAAATTTTAGGGAGCACTGAAAAAAGTCCTATAAAATAGTCTCTGTTTTGGAATGAGTACGTTTTAGCACAAGGTTTTACTCACTCAAAATGAGTATTATTATTTTGTTTATTTACAAAGTTTGTAAACGGTCACCAAGGTGGCTATTTAAAACAGACATGATAAGATCACATTTTAAAACCATTAAAATCTGCCCTCCCCAAAGAAACATAATTAAAATAGTTAAAAACAGAGTTAAAATATGTACAAGACATAAAAAACAGCAATTAAAACACTTTTTAGAAAGGAAAGATCACTGAGGGAATGCTAAACGAAACAAAAAAGGCTTCACCTGCTGGTGGAACCCAGCAGCAGAAAGGACAGGCAAATTTAATACAATCTACAGCATTAGATAATGATATAGGTATATGTACTATAGACATACAGAACATACTGGATTGGATCCAAGCACTTCCCACTGATCAAAAAGGGAGGAAGAGTTTCACTAGTAAAAAGGTTCTGCTAGTGATCATCATGAGATTAGCACAAATAAAAACCAAGCAGGACTGGATCCAACTCATTTTAAAGGATCTAATCATTGACTTTGCCTAATCTTATTCAGAATTAATATGCTATAATGTGTATGATGATGCTTCTCTATTGAGGTGTTCACACTTTTCAGCACTGCATATATTTCAGTTTCCTCCCCAAATTTCATTTTTTTAAAAATCTTGGGCAGAGAGACATGCACATGCACACATACACATTCTGAGAAACAAACAAAATTGCTCTGGGAAATATATACGAGTTAAGTGGAGGGATTCTTTGTGTGCTGGCCAGACTTCTCCACTGAAGTTTCAAAGTTGGGAGAGAGGACGATCTTTTATTTTCTGGACTGTGTGAGGGCATGCAGACATGCAGTTCCAGAAGGAGTTTAACAAATATCTCAGACCATAGCTTGCCTTTACTGGATGTACACCAGATACCTCAGCTTGGTTTTACAAAGAAAAAACAGCCAGCATTCCACTATTCAGCAAGGGGGGCGGGGTAGTTGTCCAGATTAAATGAGACTAAAAACCACATGCTTCAGAGACAGCACCAACTAGTCTAACCATCCAGTTTGCTAAAAGATGTAACTCCAGACATTTATGAAAAGACAACCTGACATGTTCTTACCTGCTGCAAACCTCTTCTTAATAAGTGAAAATCGATACCCGGCTCCAACAAGTTCAATATCACAGCTGGATAGAGTGCTCCCTTCACTGGTGAACTGTACAACCAGGGGGGAAGGTTTGCTTGGTCCCTCAGATAACTGGAATCTTGCCAGCAAAGAACCCACGCCTTTAGACAGAAAATCAAGCAAGTATATTATAAAAACAAAATACATTGAAAGTTGAACATGCTAACGTGAGCCTCTCTGTTAGGTAAGTTCACAGACTGTGCATTGCGAAAAGCTTTCAGCCTGGGTCATCAGATCTCCATGCTCTTTCCCTTTGAGTGGGGGTGAGCTTTTACATTTCTAATCTCTTCCCCAAACCCCTTCTTTTTGTTTGCCATTAAATATGAAACAAGCACATTTGACAGCCTTAGTTTTAAGTCTGAGGTCTAAGAGCCTGTCTAGATGTTATGTTTGCCATGGGTATTGATATTTGTGTGACAAATTTTGCACCTGGTAAAATTTCCCCAGGTGATAGGGAAGCTCTCCCATGCCCAAATTCCTTAGCGTGACTGGCTACCAAAACAGCATTCCCCTGCAGACGATCCTTTAAATCAACAATCAGACAAAAAGGAAGTTTTATAAATGCTTTATCTAAATATAAAGATTTTAAGGAAAATGGACATATGATTAAATGAAAAAAATACAACAATGTCAGAAGAAGAATTTATAATTAGATTTCTTACTAGACAACTTAGAACATTTCCTTATGAAGTAAGGTTTTTCAGAGTTCCAAAACACATTAGGAATTTAAGATTGCAGTTGAAAGAAGAGTGAGAGAGATTCTGGCCAGAGGTTCATAGTTACCATGACAGTTATGATGTCAGTCATTCTTTGATTTTCCCGGAGACGTGCCATACTAGGTGGAATCAGCTGACTGACTCCAGTGCTTGGGGTCTCTCCTTATAAAAGGAAAAACCGCAAAAGTTGATTTTAATAATCTAAATTCCTAGTTAACCAGACTGGTTAACATCAGTTGAGTGATCTGGGTAGTTTAGTAACCCCTCCTCGATCCCAATATAGCTTAACCTACATCCATAGTTTGCAGCATAAATACATTTCTTCCTTGAAGGCCAAGGAGACTGATACCAGCCCTATGTCCCAAAGCCTATAACCTAAGCCTTTCAAAACTGAAACAGTCACAAGATCACATTCTAAAACATCCTCTCCCTTTCTTCAACATCCAATCTGATGAAGAGCTCTGGATAACTGGCAAGCTTGCACGCAGTTTTATGATATTTTAGTTGGTCTTAAATAAATGTTATTACATGGACTTGGTCATTGAAATTTTTCTTTGAACTAATGAAATCTCCTGGAACTTCTACATGACCAGGTGTTACTACAGTGATTAGACAATTATCCTGTAAATGGAATTGTTCTTGAACAAAGTCCTTCTGGATGACAGTCTTTAGATGGAAGCTGATGTCAGTTATGTTTTGGCTAAAAGTTTATAAATAACTGACATTCATAAAGGCACGCCTTATTCTCTTTATCTGGGGCATGCCAAATGTCTGTTGTGTCTCATATCACAAATACACAACAGCCAAATCACCCTCCATTTTGACCAAAAAGGGGAAAAGCCACACAATCATTTAAATGGTGGACTCCATAGTATATACTTTCTGGCAACAACCCGGGAAAATTCACCATGTAGGTTGGCACTATCAGTCAGAAAATTTCCCTTCCCATGAACAATGCCAGTGGTGGACACTAGCAGGATGCACGGAAAGTCATTATATGATGACCCCAACGTATACAGTTAATATGGTTCTGTGACCTAGTCTACAAATAGGACATTCACCATGAAGTTCCCAACAGCCATGGTAAAAGGATCATCTAGACAGGCTCAGACAGCAGGTTCCCCCCGCCATAACTTCCCAAAACCTTGTTTGAACAGAAATGACAGTAGCTTAAAACAAAGAGTGTGTATATGACATGAATACCATACCACCTTCAACTCAGCTCTAAACTATATTTGCATTAAGTTTAACAAGATGACATGTAAAACATACTGGGTTATCAGCAGGCCTGGGGAAAGATGTCCTGTCCCTTTAACAGAGGCTTAATGTATGGAAATGGACAGGTGAAGTTTTTTATGCAATGGAGATAAATAACACCACCTGCTAAACAACATTCCATTAGGCTCCACTAAAGGGACAGTACAGGACATTATTGTTCCAGGCAGCTGGCAACCATAGGGATAGATGAAGACTGAGCTAGGGTTAGGCTCTCTGTCCCTTTTCCCCACCAAGGCTAGAACAGCTTGGGGCTGCAAATTTCCGTGTGGAAACAGCACTGGTGAGGAAAAAAGGAAAGAGTCAAGACCCCCTTCTCCCAACACCACAGCGTCAATGCAAATCAAGTCTCTCCTGACAGTCATGGATTTCCCACATATCTTTGAGTTAAGCCCTTAAGCACATTCCATCACCCCTTCAAAACAGTAAAGAAGATGACTACACAAAATACAGAAGATGGAATAGAAGAGGTTAATGGATACCAGTAGGCTTAGAGAAGGCAAGACTGAGAAGAGAAGGCTGAGTTTTGAGAGGCCTGCATTATTACCTCCATTTTCAGATTTTTGTGAAATATCAGGAATCCTCCACAATATCCTTTGCTGCTCAGCATTCCTAAAAACAACAAACAAGAAAAAGCACTCATGCAAAGGTTAGGGATACTGAATGAGTCTTTTGCAGTCTTTTCATACACTGTGGGGTAGATGAATGTATTACTGCTCATCTTCAGCAAATGTTTGCCTGCACTGCAGAAAGGGATGTGGACAGGCCCTCGCAGAGGTCTAGAGAGACCTGGGCTACTTCCAGCGTTTAAGGCCTCCTGTCCATAATAAAACTAAAATACAATGATACATAAAAACAAAATGAGGTAAAGGAGAAAGACGTCTGAATGGCTGCTTTATTTAGCAAATACTTTTCTAGATTGGTCTGCTGCTGTCCCCTCTAATTTGGCCATAAAGTCTTATTATAATTAAAATGATGGTGATGATCAAAGTAAAAACATTCACATCCATTTACTATGGGGAACAGAATAATTTTTAAAGTACCAAGCCTCCCATTAATACTATACATCTGACCATGCTCACATTTACTTTCAAGTTCCAGTACTGTTGCACTGTCAGCCTAATCATAATTACATGGAATTAAGCTGTGCTGATTTCAGCAAGATTTATTTCCAGATAAGTATACTGGGGAATAGCATTATGATTCTCTCCTCTCTCATGTGCACATGTGCATACATATAGTTATGCTCTAAAAGCTGAGGGATTGTTCAGGTAGAATTGTGCCAAGATTTTAATTGGCATTGTAACATTCATAATGGATATGGCTGACCAGAATCCCTCTAAGGCTGTCCAGAAGTCTGTCTCAGCTGTAGCCATTAAAAAAGAACAGGGTACAGATCAAGTTGAGGGTGAGCTCTGGTTCATACCAAATAGCAGGCGGAAGCACAGCTTGAAGTTTTGTGACTCCTCCATCTATGGGAACAAGGAACTGCACGTTGTTTAAAGCGACTGGTGTAGTCATTGCCTCTAGATTATATTTGTAGTCAATGCGCAGATCAGTGCTTGTAGGCTCACACCGCCAGTTCACTGCCAGGTTTAATGGAGTAGATTGAATACCCTGGGCTGATACCTTACAAACATGACAAAAAGGGAACATTTAGTATGCATAAAGGACCAAAAGAATAGAAGACATTGCTGGTTGTAGAGCAGGGAATCCCCCCCCTCAATTTTTCATCAATGGGTATGCACCCGGGGTGACAAAGAGGAGGAATAATATCCCATACATCTAAGTGAACATGATCAAACATTTAACAGTTTAATATCAAACTATTAATATTATTGTTAGCCAACATTTTCACCAGATTAATCTCTGCAAGGGCTTTACCTGATATTTTAGCATATCCACATTGTAATATGTTGCTTGGGGTTTCTGTTCAGACACTTTTTTTAAGTGAGTCATCAGATTTGGCATGTTTACCCAGAATTCCTTTGTGTTGGCATCAGCTTGCGTACTGTCACTGCATTTGTTTATAAAAAGGAGAAGTAGTAGTTACTCTCATGAGCAGAACTTACATTTGTCATAGTCATCACAAAGAGAGGTCAAAATGACTTTTTTGTTATAGAAAGGTTATCCTTTGAAGGAAAGGATGAAGGAAAGGCACTGGCAAAAGCCATCTTTTAAGGTTCAAAGTTCCTATCTTATGTTGTTACCCCAAAAGCAGCCCTGGGTCAGAAGAAGCACTTCCGTCCATGATGTCTCAGACCATATGAAGTCTGAGATCCATGTTTGATGTTAACATTGAGAAATTAAGGTCAGGCTACCGGCAATCAAAAAGGGAGTAGCCAGGTTCCCTGGGAGCTTGGACGCCATGATAACAGCTCTAGTTTTTGGCTTCCTGAGGACTCATCAAAATTACAATTATGAGGTTTGCAGTACAATGATTCCTCTTCCTAGTCTCCTTGCTCCCTAAACATATCCCTTCCCTCCCTCCCTCCTTTCTGAGTGCTTTTCATAGATAAGAGAGCCCTCACCATCTGACCTACCTCCCCTCTCTCTTGGGACAGTGTAAGATCATACAAGCACCAAGGGTGGGTTCTAGCTTTGGCCTAGCCTGAGGAAATACACCTTGTATAACTGGGATGGCTTTCATTAGGAATCATGTGGTTTTCTTTGCTATTCATTTCCCAAATGCTTGTTTGATTCTATAGGCCAGCTCATTTTCCAGCAATTCCCCCAAATTTATTATTTTATATTGTTCTTTCATTCCACCTGCATTTTCCTGCATATTCTCCTGTTATTTTTATGTTCAATAAAGATTAAAACTCAAGTATTGTCTGCCTCTCTGTCTGCTGTTTCAAATCTTTACCAGGGTAAAGTTTGCACCCATTTCAGCTCAGACCAAAGATCCTTTGATCCAGGGGTTTGGAGGTCCACTTGTGAAAATGTTCACATATGCTCCCATATTTGAGGTAACAATACCAGGTTTATGAATCTTTTCCCTGATAGCTTTCTTTTTTAACAAGCAGCTCTGAGGCAGAGAGAAAGACTGGTAAGTAAGAAGAGGCTGTTAACTCTTTCCAAACCAGTCATTTGTCCATTGAAAATCTGCCCCACCCCCTAAACTTCTTTTTTCTCTTCCACTGAGTCCCCATATTCAACAATTACAGGTTCATTCAGGTATGAGGAAATGGCTGCACAATGCACAGGTTGTACTTATTTGGTAGAATCTGAAGCAACAGTTATTTTGTATGCCTCTTCCATTCCAAACTACTTACCAATGGTTTCCTTTATTAATACACCATGTACAAGGTGAACAGATTTGTGCATGTATTCAGAATGGGTACTGTCATATTGTGCTGATTTATAGAATGCATTAACAAATTTTTTAAAATGACCATGCACAGTTAATTGCCTCATTTTTGCTGTGTGACACAAAAGGAACAGAAGCAACAGAAAGGGTGTAATATATGATGACATAAGGAGGCCGGACAAAAACCCAGACAACATACAAATAATCTTAGCAACAGACAGAGAGGGTGAAGGTGCATTATGGGCGGGTGAACAGCAGCAGCTAGCTAAGTGTCAGAGTCAAATATGACAATGCCGTCCAGAGGGAGCTCCCCCCCCTCTAAATTAACGACAACTGTCTTTTGTGCTGTAAAGATCACCTGTCATTTCCCCAATCAATCATAATCAGCATTGATTTTAATCAGTGAACATTTGTTCTGAAAACCCTTCAGTTGAGTGATACCTCATCATAGTGGCCCAGTGAAAACAAGGGTCTTCAGCATGGTGCCTGTGGGTGTCATGGGCACTGCCGATACCTTTCCTGATGTCTGCCAAGTGTTTTTAGAAAGTGGGTGGGGGCAGGGGCTTCTGATTGGCTACTAGAAAACCAATTGGCTATATAGAAATGTTTTAAAAATTTCTTCAGCAGCAGCTACCACCATAACACAAGGATTTTCAATGTAAGCTGTGTATATGCAAGAAAATATTTCCCAACAATATGTTCATTTTAAAAGGCATCCTTCTGCCTATAATGTTGAGTTACAATTAGATTTATGTATAACCTCACTCCCTGACATTTTGTGGTTGGCTCCACCTCTTGCAGCAGCCATTTTGTGGTTGGACCCACCACCCTGTGTCAGAATTCCAAAGGCGCTCACTAGCCAAAGAAGCTTTGGGACTCATGGCCTACAGAGTGCAGAAAATATTAGATCTCCCCATATGAAAAGGTGGTTTAAGAATAAATGTGAAAGGAATGATGGATAAATGTCAAGCTTTAGTGAGTTTACAGTGTCAGGAACTGAATGCATGACTGTGCCCCAAGAAGTATAGAAGTAAAGGGTTGGTTTGGGACTACAGCAGTAGCTACCTACCACTTATATAGGCAGGAGAAAGAGTTAATGGAGGAAGCCTATCAGTGACCCAAGTCACAGAGTCTGTGGACTGGGTGAAGAAGAGGCAGCAGGCCAAAGACCGCCATGATCCAGTGAGAGGTGTCATTTCTTTTTTGTCAGTGCCATAATGACATGGAGTGTGCTTCCAGATGTCAGCTTAGCCAGTGATAGTAACTGTCAGCTGAGAAGTGGAATTACCTCATAGATGTGGTATCATACTGTTTTAAATTCACTATATCTAATTATATTCAACTGTTGCTGACTCACTCTTTAATTGGCAGGGATTAGCATGAGAACTAGCAGAGATGATATCAGGCTTGTGTGTTTGCTTTCTGCAAGTATAGTTGCAGATTGAAATGGGAGAAAGCTGACATCTGAAAGCACCTTGACAGTTGGCTTTGCCAATGAAGAATTGGCAAAGGGGCTCAAGTGACAATGTTCTGACTAACGATGGGCACAAACTGCATTTTTGCAGGTCAGTTCATGGTTCATGGCTGAACCACGAACCCATAAAAATCGGGAGGTTGGTTTGTGAACCGATCCAGTTTGGATGCTTTTCATGGGGAGCAGAAAGCAAGGGTTTCCAAACAGCTGAGTGGCAGGGACTGCTGCTCAGCTGTTTGATTTAAATGGCTGTTTTAAATGGCTGTTTTTGGTTTAAATGGCTGTTTTTCATGAAGAGCCTCAAATCGCACCAAAATTTCTGGAAGTTCATGGCAGTTCTTCAGTTGGTGAACAGGGCTTCACAAACCATGAACCAGACAAAATTTGCAACAAACTTTAGTTCATCAGCTGGTTTGTGCCCATCCCTAGTTCTGACATTAAAAAAAAATACTGAAAGATTTTAGAGAGAAACAACACAACATCACATTTACTACCTATGAACAGTTTCTTGTGCAGGCTACAAAAACAGCTCCTCCCCCCCTGTAAAAGTCTCAAAGTTTACATAGAATGATATTTACCAGCAGAGAAGTTGGGGATTTGGCAAGACGTGTTCTAACCTGTTGTAATTTGTCACACGGAATGTTAGAACAGCTGGGGCAGGATTATTGGCAAAATGTCTTGTAATTCCTGCTGGAAATGACAGCACCATTTCTCCTGTTATCTTCACGATGCATCTTCAAAATCAAGCAGACAAAGGGAGAACATACCTCTGATTCAAGTGGATTGTTTTTCTTGACTGGTTTTTAGAGAGCATTTCCTGTTCTCTTGATACAAGAATATCATCATTCACAAGCTTAAACTAGCAGGCACTAGAGACATAATTGCATCAGGGGCAGTTCTGATGTCAGGTTCAGTTTACTATAAACAAGCAGCAATTATACTAAAAATTCTACCTCATGGGTATAGCTGGTGTGGCTCAAATACATAAAGTGAGAGCAGCTACAAGTGGCATGAAGGCCCCTCAATAGGGGGAAATCATCTCAACCTCTCTTCATAAATAACAGTTATTTATTAAGAATTCAATCTACTCACTGGTGAGAGATTAAAATAGTCAAAAGAAACTCAGTTGGGAATTTGGGTGGGGTGGAGAGAGAAAACAACCCAAGGTTTGAAAAGTCTAGAAATTGTTAGTAATCCAGTAGATCTATTAAAACAGATTAGTGAAGGATCTATTTACTGAATATGACACCAAAAAGGGCTTGCTAAACAGGATCTGTACTTACTAGTATATATTACAACTGCGGCGAGAATATTAGTGGCAAAGAATCGGAAGACAGAATACCCTCAAAAGAGGACTTAATAGTAAAAATCTTAGAATTAGCACAACTGGATAATCTGAGTTTGTTACTTAAAGGTAAAGATCATACAATACAGAGCAAAAGGTGGTTAAGGGTATATAATTGGATAAATAACATAATTTGATAAATATGTAAATAATTAACATCATGTACAAAAATTGTAATTTGGCTTAACAACTCTAAAAATTTATGTAATCTAAGAAAATGAAATGTTTATACTCTTGCGAAAAAGTTGGAAAATAAACAGGGGGGGAAGATTAGTGAAGGATGTAAAATGTTCTTGTGTGGGGATTAGGCCAATTGTAATAGAAGGGCATATAACTAACTGCATTGTTTTGTACTACAGCTGTTAAAAGAACTTCTATTCCTATATATCCACCATCTGCTTCCCATCTGATTGTTTGAAATATAGGTTTCCATAAACACATTAGCAGTGTTCCAAACAGGTCTGTAGCAATGGTGGTACACAACGGTGCATGGCCCCACCAATAATTTGTCATGCCCCTTCAATCAGCACTAGGGTTTGGTGTGAAATCTGTCACAAGTCTTCTGCCTATGGGAGAAGACGTCTCCTTCCCTCCTCCTGCCTCCCTCCCAGGCTTTTGCTTTGTACTTTGCTCCCTGCACAAAGTAGTTGCTCCTGCTGTGCTCGGAGGCATGTGACACAGATCGTTTCCCACCTTAGCTTGCTAGCTTGTGCCAGTCATGGATTCCTCTGATCAGCAGCACTGTAGCACATTGAGGTAGAATTGGGCCTCTATTTTAGCCTGATGGCAAGTGTTCAGAGGTGGTTGGAATCAGATGGGGTAGGGGGCATGACAGCAGCACCAACAAGCCCACGGTGTATTGGGGCATCACGGCATTTTAAAATCACTGTAAAATGGTGATAATGAATTGCTGCTGGCAACAGTTTTGCCTTCTCCTTTAACTGGGCTCAGCAAGGGGGAGGGGAGTCAGTTTCTGTATCTGTAGAGGGGAGTCTCCCCAGCTTCTCTTCCCTTCTGCGTGAAGCCAAAAAGCCACCCTTTCCATTGCATGCCAGGCAGGCTGTAGCTGTAAAGGAAAAGTGTGCGTGCACATACTCGCTAGGGTTGCCAACTCCATGTTGGGAAATTCTAGGATATTTGGGGGATGGAGCCTGGGAAAGGTGGGGGTGGGACACTAATCAGGTATAATACCATAGAGTCTGAAGTAGCCATTTCCTCCAGGGGAATGATCTCTCTACTCTGGTGATCACTTGTAATTCTGAGCAGTAATATGCCAAGGACAAGTATACCACAATCTTCAGAGCCAGTACAATATAATTTTTAGCATGTCAGACAAGGATGTGGGAGACCAAAGTCTGAACCCTCACTCTGCCTCGGAAACTTGCTAGCTGACTTTGGGCCAGTCACACACTCTCAGCCTAACGTACCTCACAGGGCTGTGAAGGGGGGATGAGGGGGTTAAAATAAATAAATAAATAAATTGATCTATTTACTACACCAATGAAAAACAGTCAAAAAGGTCATGATTGTACAATTAAAATAGCCTCTTAAGTTATGTTGACCTGAACAAGGCTACCCAGTGATTAAATGGCTGCTTTTAGGTCTCAAAAGACCTTTTAGGCCTCAAAAGACCCAAGACCTTATCTATTGGAACAAGTTATCATTTATCACCTAAAAATTCACCGTGGCTTTTAAAAAAGTATGCACATGTACAAAAGAGAGGATGCTTTACAAATATAGGATGCTGAGATGCCAATTACAATCCTTTGAATCACATTAACAAGAGAAATATACTTGACTTGAAGCCATGGGGCCCACTATGTTAGACATTTCACACATTTATTTTATTGATTCTGAAGATATGGAACAAAACTGAGACAACAGTCCCTTCAATGACATCACCAGTGGAATATCTATTTGTACAGAAAGAATTCAGACAAAATATGTGTTAAACCGCAGAAATAATACAAATACTCATACAAATTAAGTGGTTTGTCATTTAATTTGCCAGAGTTCTCTTTTTTTGGCATGTGACACAGGATTAGCCAGGATTTCTTAATCCGGGGGGCCTTTGAATCAATCGGGGGGCACTGATAAAATAAAATTTTAAAAGCCTCATGCTCAGTTGGAGGAGGCAGGAGTAGGATTATTTCCCATATTGTGGAGGATGGGTGTAAACTAGGGTTGCCAACCCCCCGGTTTGCCAGGGGTCCCCTATTTTGGGGGGGTTCTACCCACCACCAACCAGATGGCCGGCGGGGGAAGCCCCGCCCCCAACACCCACAGCCACCTCTCTCCCTTCTCTCTTGAGAAAGAAGGGTGGCTGCCTTTAAGTGCATAGAACCCATGTTTCCTCCCAAGCCCGATTTCCGCTTGAGATCAGGCTTGCAGGGAAATGCCAGCTTCGTGCACTTAAAAGGGAAACGCTGGCTCTTTGCTCTTAAAAGGGAATCGCCGGCTCGTACACTTAAAAGGGAAACGCCAGCTCCTTTAAGTGCAGGGAACTGGTGTTTCTGGAGATCCGGCGGGCGGGGGGGCAGTGGATGTCCTCGACATGACGTCATCACGTCAGGGATGCCCTGCCCCCTCCAGGAATACCCCCAAAGTCCCCCGCTGGGGGCGGAAGATGGACTTGGCAAACCTAGTGTAAACAGAAGTCACTGACTCTGAGTTCATGAAAGATTTAGCTTTAAACTGTTCACAGCTTCTAACCCCCATGCACAGGGCAACGAGTTACTATCCCCGGGAACCCACAACTTGCCTTCCCATGGGTAACTCTGTGCATGTTGAGGGATGCATTTTTCTGTGCCCACTGTCCAGCATTTGATTTTCAAGCCAATTTTGGAGAGAGGAGGGCTTTGCCCTCAGTTTGCAGCAGCTGAGGTTGCCCGAGCTGGTGGGAGTGGAGGGGAGAGAGCTGTCTATGACTAAAACAAACTCTTTCTGCCTCCCTGCACCCGCTGGCCCCACCTGGCTGCACCGCCATCGCCACCACCAGGTTGGGACCTACAGCCCCTCCCCCAAAATGCCAGCCCAGGACAGAGCTAGCAGGGCTGCTGGCAGGTGGGGAAGTTGGGGGGCCTTGACAGGAAGTTGGGGAGGGGCTGGGCCTTGAAATGTCCCGCTGTAGCTACAGGCCTGATGTGACAGCTCCCCATTTCCACTTTCCATTTAAACATCTTACAAAATTACTTTATAACAAGAGGTGGACCCGCGATACTCGCGGGGGGGGGAGGCAGAGCGATCGTGGTGGTGTCAGGAATCGTGCGGCAGGGCTGAGGCAACAGGGCAACGCCTCTCCCGCTTGAACTACCAGCCGGCGGCGGCCCCCTCGCTGCCCCCCTCCCTGACGCAGGTCCCCCCAGCGCGCTCAGCCCGCGACGGTCCGGGTCCCCCCTCCTCCCCGGCCAACTGAGGCGCCCCCGGCCCTGGGCTCCCTTCTCGGCGCTGGCTGGCGGGTGGGCGGGCTCCTCCTCCCTCTTCCTTGCCGGGGGCTGTCCAGGCTCTGTGGGCGAGGCTCCGTTTTGCAGGCTGCTGCGCGGCTGCGGTGAGAGAGGCCCCTTCCCCTCCCTCCCTCTCTCTCTCTCTCCCTTTGGCCCCGGTGGGGCGGGCG
>NW_015169172.1:2248203-2279156 GCF_001447785.1 Gekko japonicus
AGATACGCCACCCTCTGCTTTCCCTTCCCGCCCAACCCGCCACCGCCCCCATTTTATACCATTCGGGCTCTTTTCTCCTCCCCGCAAATCACCTCAGCTCGGCCCGCCGCCCCTCCCCCACTCACTGCTTGTTCGGAGCTGCCATCTTGGCAGGCAGGGAGGCGCTCCGTCACTCACGCCTCCCTCAGGCGGGGCCTCGGCAGGGGATTCGGCGCGCTGGAGCCTTGAAGGAGGGACCGAGGGCGGCCGCGGGAGGGGGCTGCGCCTTCCCGACGCCCCTGGTAAGTTGTGGGCGTGTGTAGCTTTGGGAGGCCGGCCTTCCACGAGGGAGAAGAGGGCTCCTTGCTCGCTCGCCTGCCTGGGTGCTTTGCCCTGGGCACTTTCCCCTTCCCCCCCCCCCCCCCCCGGCTCCGAACCGAGGGCCAAGCGGCGAGCCGCTCGGCCCTCGCGGCTCTTTCTCCTCCCCCCTGGCTTCTTCTCCTCCCCCCTCCCAGCTCACCGCTCACCTACCAAGCGGCGGTGGCAGCAGCGGCGGTCGCAGAGCGTTCCCTGCGCATGCGCAGAGGACGCTCTGTGAGTTTCGGGGGGATTTAAACATCCCCTGATGTTTTTTCCCACATTTAGGATTTTTGTGCACACGTGGGGACCGCCGCACGTGTGCACAAACCTCTCCCTCCCCCCCAGGTCCCCCCGATGTGCGGATTTATCTATCCGCACACCAGGGGGCGACTTCGGTATTAGTATATAGATATGTACTAACATGACAGAAGATAATGCATAGTGAACCTGAACAGCAGCCAATTATCATAAGGAGAACTGAAATCAAGTCAAAGGAAACCAAAGTAAATTGTCAATGAAGAACTACCACACTTATTTAACCCCTGATTTAAATAATTAGCTAATTTCAGGCATCACTTTTGTTAAGGAAAACTGCACTGATCCTAGCTTGCTGCCCAGCTTTCATGCATGCCCCTGTCCTTCCTTCTCATGCTGAGAATCATGGTTAAACATTAATTTTACCTACCACCCATGACATACAAAGGCATGTCTGGAGGTTCAATGAAGATAAAATCCTGATCATC
Organism: Gekko japonicus; assembly: GCF_001447785.1. Taxonomy (NCBI): domain Eukaryota; kingdom Metazoa; phylum Chordata; class Lepidosauria; order Squamata; family Gekkonidae; genus Gekko; species Gekko japonicus. Next base: position 2,249,286 of record NW_015169172.1, read on the forward strand.
AGGAGAAAAAATAGCTCTAGTTAGCCCATGTACATCATGCATAACCAAAGTTAGTGTTTACTGTTACTGTATGAGAGGTAAGGAGGGAGTTCTGAGATGTGCCTGAGAGTACAAGAAGCCAGGTTTGTGTAGTTTTCCTTAACTGTGTCTGCAAATGTTAATAAAAAGTTGCCAACATGAAAGAAAATGTTCCCCTTTCTTCCCTCCTTCTCTTACCTGCATGCTCAGTAATTTTAGATGATGATGCAATTTCCTATGCATGGTCCATTCCTTAACACAGAGAAGCAGCAGAGGAGCCCCATGTCAAAAATCAAAGCAAATGCCTTTAGCAATTACTTGTCAGCTGCCAGTGAATAGTTTCTCTAGCTTTCTTGCTGGCTGGCACCACATGTCTCCACTGCATGGGAAAGACAGAGCAAAAAAATGATACCTACTTGTTAGGGTCTGCTCCTTTGAAGTATGCATTAACAGTTTCCGTGAAAGCTGCAGCTACAGGCAGAGTGTCTTGTGCACCCATTGTTAAGGGGCTGGGTCCTCTGGAAGAGCCTGCAAACAATGAAAGACAGCTGCTTTTTATGCATATATACACCTTCACAATTGCTTCAAATAAACACCACAAGGGAAGAGCATGCACATAAAAGGAGAAGACATGCACTGTTGTTTAGAAGTGATTCAGAAGCAAAACATGGGTGCCAATATCAGAACAGGTTTTCAAATGCTCATTTCCCCCCCAAGCATTCTCATAAGAAATAAGTAAGATGTACCAGGCAACCCACTTGTTTGGACCTGACATCCCCTGACCACCCTCATCCCTGACCACAATAGCCCTGAGCCATAAGATGCTAAGGGGTGGGGGAACCGCGTTTTGACACTAACTGTGACTGAATCTAATCAGGAGTGTTTAATAACTGACTCGTGCCAAACAACATATTACAGTTTTCTGTGGCTTGTATGTGGGTTCTCCAACCTGACTTTCAGTCAATCAGTCACATACTAGCTGCAGGTTCCCTTAAATTTCCAAGCATGCAAAAACATGATTTGGACTGGAACTGTGCTGTACAAGAAAAAAAGGGATTCAGCCTTCTCATGTGCCATTTTCCCAAATGTAAAAAAAAGTGTGTGTGCATGTGCTATGTATCCCGTTTAAGGATATATATGTATCTTAATGGGCTACAAGTGCAGGCCCCCAAAGCAGTGACTAGCACTCCCTTAGGGCCATTTCAAGTCAGGAAAATAGTGTGGGGGAAGGCTGAAGGTCTTTTCCCTGTACGCAATGGTGCAGATCCTAATTCAGGGCCCCCCACACTTGCAAATAGAGTTCCCAGCCACTGACATGATTGGAAAGGCAAGTTGAAAACCGTAACATGTAGCTGGCCTACAGAAGGTAGTGCATCCCCCTCAAACTGCAGATTTATCTAGGGGCTACAGGAGCTCACCCCAAAAGTGAATAATTTACAGTATTTAATTTCATAAACACCAGAACATTAGGTGGAACAATTCTCATGAGATACCAGAAATGAACCATCGTCACAGAGTAAGGGAGCCTTAAGGATTATCTCTTGGCACCCTCATTCTAATACACTTTTTCTATCTTCCAAAAGCACACCGAAGGAACATATAGATTACAGAAAAAGTCTCATAAAGAGCAGCATCTCCTATATTCCTTAAAATAGCTATAGATGAGATTATTCTCCCACCCAAAAAAGCACAAAAGAGAAACAGGTTGCTTACCTGTAACTAATGATCTTTGAGTGGTCATCTGTACAGTCCACACACAATGGGTTTCATGCCCCCGTTGAACCCTCTCCGGGAAGCCTAGAAAAGCTTATAGACTCCTACCTGATGCGGTGTCCGCCTCAGTCCCGCGCAGTCCTCTCTAATGAGCATGCTCAGTGGCTGAGGCAGACTCCGCCCCTTTCTCCCCAGTTCCTTCCTTCACTGCCGACAATTGCTATACACTATGGCACTCATAAAGGATCTCAGCAGTGGGGATGGCCCGGGTGGGTGTGTGTGGCTGCACAGATGACCACTCGAAGATCATCATTTACAGGTAAGCAACCTGTTTATCTTCTTCATGGCTTCTGTGCAGTCCACACACAATGGGTGACTTGCAAGCTAAACACCTTTCTGGATGGCGGGTGCTGGCATCCATTGCGGCTGCAGTACTTGACTCAGAGACAATTTTTTTTTACTGACATGTCATTTCAATGCTGCAGTATTTATTTTCAACTCTTGAAACACAGATCCAAAAAGGGGAAAACCATAAATGCTTCTTTTTTTTTTTTACGGATTAACGTTGCATACATGCGCAGTACTGCTCTTTAAATCTAACTGCTACTACGACTTAAAACAAACAATAACATTGTAAACTATGTACTTGAGATTACGATCTCTCTGTAACACTCTCTAACATAACACTCCATTGCTTTCTCAGGAGAAAATTGATCTGAGAACTGCTTGGCCGAAGCGAGCCTCTTTCCTGCCCCTAACATCCATTGCGTAGTGTGCCGTGAATGTTGATGGGGAGGCCCACATTGCCACAGCGCCAATATCCTGTAACGACGCTCCTGCTACAAATGCTGTGGAGGTTGCTACAGCCCTAACTGAGTGTGCCCTCGGCATTTGTGGTAATGGAATGCCTGCAAGTTGGTAGCATAAGGCAATTGCAGAGGAAATCCATTTTGGGAGTTGCTGACTAGAGACTGGTTGGCCCAGTTTTGGGTCAGAGTAAAATACAAATAGTCTGTTATCCCTCCTAAATTCTTTGGTCCTAGCTAGATAGAAAGCCAGGGACCTGCGCACGTCCAATGCATGAAGTGCCCTCTGGCCCTCATCTGCTGGTTTGGGAAAGAAAACTGGCAGGGTGATATTTTGAAATAAGTGGAACGGTGAGACCACCTTTGGTAGAAAGGATGGATCAGGTCTAAGTATCACCCAGTCAGCGTGAAAAATTGTGTAGGGAGAGTTGGCCTTCAATGCAGAGAGCTCACTCGCCCTCCGTGCGGATGTCAGCACTACTAGTAGTGCCGTCTTCCATGTGACTAAGTGTATAGGGGCAGTAGATAAGGGCTCAAACAGCCATCCCATTAGTTTTGCCAGGACCAAGGACAAACTCCACATTGGTATGAATGGTCTCTTTGGTGGGTGAGTATTCAACAAAACCCTCAGGAAAACCTTGACCGTCGGGTGGGAGAAAACCAATCTACCATCTAAGAGATCATGGGATGCTGATATAGCAGCCAGATACACCCGTATTGAAGAATAACTCAACCCTTCCTTATACAACTTTGTTAGAAATGTTAGTATTGTTTGTAGCGAGGTTATCACGGGTTCTGCACCCTGTCCCTTTGCAAAAGAGACAAAACATGCCCATTTCTGTCTGTATGATTTTTGTTTAGATGGTTTTCTCGCATTAAGCATGATGCTTTCTACTGTTGGCGAAGATCTTACACCTGGATTCCTCCACACTGTTAGGTTGAAAAAGGCAGGGTCGTGATCAGTGTTCCCTCTAAGTTGAGTTAGTGTGATCTAGCTCACAGTTTTTTAGCCTCTGACTCACATATTTTCGTCTTAGCTCAGGAAGGATGGATCTAGAGCAAACTAATTTATGCAGTAGCCAAACCACCTGCTCACAACTTTAATGCCAGCAGCTCATAAAGTAGAATTTTTGCTCACAGGACTCCATAGCTTAGAGGGAGCATTGATCGTGATGCAAGATCTTCCCCTCCTTCTGTGACAACAGGTCTGGACTGACCGGTATGCTCCTGTATCTGAATTTTGACAGTTTTAGTACAAGCGGAAACCATGGCTGCCTTGGCCACCATGGTGCGATGAGCATGACAGATGTGCGGTCATTCATTATTCTCTGTAGTAATCGGGGAATAAGTGGAATTGGCAGGAACATATAGAAAAGGTGTTCCTTCCACTGGTGGAAAAATGCGTTTCCCAAAAGGGTCCTTGTTGGGCGGCTCCTTGAATAAAAGAGTGGGCATTTTGCATTTTCTGAAGACATGAAGGCATCCAGCATTGGGCACCCGAACTCATGGAAAATGTCCCTCAAGCATTCCTCTTTCAGGGACCACTCGTGGTGGTTTGTTGCTCTTCTGCTTAAGTTGTCTGCTCTGATGTTGTCCTTCCCCGGTATATGCATTGGCCTTAGTTGCATGTTGTGTTTCAGGCACGATTCCCATAACTCTATTGCCAGCCTGCACAATTTCACTGAAGCCGTTCCCCCTTGCTTCATGATGTAGTACATAGTCGTTAATTTGTCTGTTGCTACTTGTACTATTTTGTTCCTTAGTATTGGTAAGAAGGAGCCAAGAGTGAGTCTGACTGTCAACATTTCCTTTTTAAAAAAATATATATTTTTATTGATTTTTCACAACAATGCTTATCTCAATAATAATTAACAATTGCACAATTCATTCCATTAACACCTTATATTACAAACCACCTATTCTAGACAACAACAGCGCAAATAGTTATAATTACCTATTTCCTATCACTCCACCAAAAATTTTTCCCCTCAAATAAGTGTTACATACATCCATTAATAGACAATTTATATCTACAGTCTCTAGCAATATAAACCTGACCGTTCCTCGTAGTCAACCTTACTCTCTCATCACAGAATACTAAGAAAAATTTCCTTTACTCCAATATTACTACCATTATAAAGTTTTATCTTATTTTAGTTCATTTTTATTTTGGTTATAAACATATATTTCTTAATTTTTATTATTATTTCTTATTTTCAATGTTTACCTCCTAACAGCTCTATCCAGAATCATCTTTTTAAAATTTTAATTGACAGACTAATACAGCTTTCCACTTTCTCCCTTCATTTCTCTGATATTTCCAGTTTAATAGCTAACAGACATCCAAAATTCTTTACCCGCATATCTTATCAGTTCATTCCATTCTCAAAGAAGAGAGGGGAAAAAAACATGCAGATAACACATACATAGACGGTTCAAACACTTTAAACCACCTTCTAAAATTTCTAAAGCCTCTTTTAGATCATCACTCTCCTTTTCCTTTAAGTTGCTACTTTACTTTTAACTAGTTTATATACACATCCCTACTCACATCAATTCCTTCTCTTTTATCAATTTTCAAGACTAAATAAAGAAAAAGACCTAGCTACTAAACGAAAAAACAAAACCACAGTATTAGAGCCCCTTCATAATAATATATCACACAATTAAAACTATAATAACCCTGTAATCATACCAACACATTTCATTTTACCCATAAATCATATCAATTCATTTCATTTCAAAAACATTTTAAACCACCTTCTAAAGTTCTGAAGCCTCTTTTTCCATAGCACCATGTTCAAATGTTTTCTCTCCTTGTAGAGGCAACAGGTCATTTTTAATCCTTTCTCCCTGCCACTCCAAAAATCATCTCTCCCTCTTACATTGTTATTTTTCATCTTCCTGCCAGCTCTCTCTAGTCTCTTTTTTTCCCCATTTCCCTTCCTTTTGGTGGAGGATCTTTGTATTCCACTTATTACCTCTCTCTTCACGTGGATATTTCTGGTTGTCTTTCCCCCCCGTTTTTGGGTCGCTATAATTCCCTTTTCCTGTTGATCTGTAGAAATCTTTACCAAACACTGTCCATTTTGTTCTGACTCTTCTCTGCTCTCACTCTCCGGTTGGGGGGGGGCGTGGAAGCTTGCAAACGCCTGTTTGATGCCTTCCTCTATTCCTTCCTTCAGGATCTTTAAAAATTGCTCAACCGACATCTCTCCTATTAGGGTGTCTTCTCCTGTTTCCTCCTCTTTATCGATCTCCTTTGCCAACGCCATTTCTTCAACTTTTATTGTGCAATTGCAAGAGTGGGGGAAGAATCTAGCTGTAGGGAACAGTCCTTTTTACCCTGCAGAAGTGCACCCGCCTCTCCTTTCACTTTTCTGGCCGCTTTCTTATCCCTTTCATTGGGGGTATTTTCTTTGTTATAAATACTTAAAGATGCATGTACTCACAAGTTTTTCTTTCTTTCGCTGCTGTTCTAGTCCAAATGCCTTAAATATATAGATAAAAAGAACGGGAGGCAGCAGCTAACAGGAACATGGTGGCCATGTTCCTTCTCTCAAACCGCTCCGGCTTTGGGGCAAGAAGTGGGCACTCCCCCGTGTTGCCAGTCATGGGAGGGGCCACAACAGAGCCCCCTGCTCCAGCTCTCTCTTCGGGAGAGCTGGCCAGGTGCTCCCAAGACCCCTGAGAGCCCCAGACAAAGCGGAAAGGAGTCGGGCATCCTCGGCTCGATCCGAGACCCGCCCGTCGCCGCGCCGTCTTACTGTCAACATTTCCAAATAATTGATGTGACATTTCTTTAACCTGTCGGTCCATTGCCCCTGGACTGAGCGTTCTCCACAGTGAGCTCCCCATCCCCCTAGGGAGGTGTCGGTGTAGATTGTTATTTCTACAGGTTTTTGCTGGAAGGGCACTCCTAGCATCAGATTGTCTATGTTCATCCACCACCGTATGGATTGTGCGACTGATGTCGGAATAGAGAGTTTGAGTGAAGCATGCACCGTTACTGGGTTGCACTGGTGCAGAAACTACAACTGAAGTGGTCTCATTCTCAGCTTTGCCATTGGTACCACACATATAGCTGCCGCCATTAACCCTAGTAACCTCTGTACCGATCTCGCTGTCTGTACTGGACAAGTAGCAAACTGCATTTCCAGTGTCTTTAGTGTTTTGGCCCTGTCTCTTGGCAGGGATGCCGTCAATGTCCTCGAATCAAGACATGCCCCTATGAATTCGATCTTCTGTGTTGGAGTCAGGAGCAACTTCTTTTGGTTTATGCAGAGACCCAGGCGATCTAGGAGGTTGAGGACATCTGCGATATCCCGTTGCAATCTCCTTGGGGATGCAGCCACCAGTAGCCAGTTGTCGATATATGGGAATATTAACATCCCTCTCAACCATAAGTGCACAAGTGTTTTTGAAGAGCACTTACTCAATCCTACCAATGTCTTGGGAGGGTTGTCTGTTCTGGCCTTTTTCTGTTTGTATACGGCCACAGACTGCTGCACCAAATCTCCCCACTCAAGGGGTGGGGGAGGCGGTGATTGCTGTGTTGCTATGGGGTCAGTCATCGTTGGAGCTAGGGAACGCTCTAATAGGAAAACTCTGAGGTGAGCCGCCCTGTTTTTTCTCTCCTGGCCAGTGAATTTACTACAAAAGGTGCAGCTTCCAATTTTGTGGTCCTCACCCAGGCAGCACAAGCACTTGCCATGCCCATCGGTTGGGGGAATTTTAGCCCTGCATTTCTGGCAACTCTTAAAAAGGGGCTTTGGTCCCATAGACCACCCCTGCCCTGCGCGGCAGTGCGGGAGGGGTTTAGAGGTTTATTATTGTCTTTTTCCTTTACAGTTTGTGTTCATCTGAAGCAGCTTTTCCCAGAGAGATTCAGAAAGACATTTGGTCAGGAGGCAGTTAAAAATGAACTGGGGGAAAAGGGGCAGAGTCTGCCTCAGCCACTGAGCATGCTCATTAGAGAGGACTGAGATGGACACCGCTTCAGGTAGGAGTCTCTAAGCTTTTCTAGGCAGCCCGGAGAGGGTTCAATGGGGGCATGAAACCCCTTGTGTGTTGACTGCACAGGGACCACAAAGAAGATGACCAGTTTCTAGAGTAGTGAGTCTGTCTACCGCTAGAATGCTAGATCACCAGCCTTTTTTTCTGGAACAGGTAATGTATGCTTCCTCCATCTCCTTCTTTCTCTCTTCCTTGCTATTTCAGACAATCTCCATCATTCATTCTCCTTTTGGAGAGGTTATTCACAATGTCCCCTGAATCATCCACCCCAACTTACTCCTCCAGTTCTCCTCTTTTCTCTACACATACAACACACACACTCAAATTTCCCCTCCCTCCACCAATCCTGAGCTGCAACCAATTCAGCTTCTTTTTCTGTCCTACTTGTCTCTCATCTTTCTTTTTCAGGGGATGGAATGCACACAGGTGGTTTCTGTTGAAACTAATTGGGATAAAGTGGTGTTCAACTGCCACTGAGACTGCCTTTTGAGCTGCAAAATAAAAAATTCTTTTAAGAATTAATGGTACTAAATAAGAAAATTAAGGTTTTTCTTTTTCTTCCTCACACTCTTGGTAGTCAATAAAAATCAACTTTAAACTTCCAATATGGTGCTGTGATGTGGCACGGCTAATTGGGGCACTGCCGAGCCGCTCTTTCCTCGTCGACTCTTTTGGAGCCCCCCGATATTTGGGTAGGTTCTGCTTGTCCCCCTGGAGGGGGGTGAGTAGCAGGGGGCTCATTTTGGCCCCCCTGGCATAAGGAAAATGCGGGGATGTGGCGGCTATTGCCCCGAAGCAGGAGCAACAGATGGAGCAAGGCATGGCTGTATAGCCATTGCCTTGCCTAACTGTGACCTTCCATTTTAATTTATATGGGATTTATAAATATACAGAAACACCATGTTGTTGTGAGTACACATATTCATAATTGTGAAAACGGTGAAGGCTTTGGACAAGGTTTACCCTGAATTTGTACGCCACAAATGGAGAAGAGCAGCAGCCAGAGAAAGAACGTGCGAGGTATCTGTTCGAATGACGTTGTGTACTCTTCTTTGTTTATCGGGGTTTACATTTTTGTTGGTAAGGACTGACAACTAAGGCTGTTATTTTAGATGAGTACTAAGAGTTGAACTAATTAGAGTAAAACTAATTTTGTAAAGAAAAGGGCATCTGTGGGAGAACTTGAGGAGGACGTGATTGATGACAACATAGCAGTAGGAGACCTGACTGTTGAACAATTTTTGAGAGTGTTGAGGGATGAATTGCAAAAAGGCATTAAAGAAGCTTTTGTGAAAGCATTTGAAAAGCCGCAATCTCCACAACTGGATTTGAAAGAATCGGCACAATATACACAGAGTGTAGTGGAAAAACGGCAAGGTGAATATGAAGAGGCAATTGTTGATATTCAACCCCCATTAGTAATAAAACAGGAAAAGAAAAATATGGGGTTGTTATATTTAAAGACTGGGTCACTAAAAAAGAAGCTTCAAAAGACTGTGCATAAAGAAGGAAGAATTCGGGGGGGAAAGAGACCCAAAAGACGTGCATGGAAATTTAAGGCTCAAAATAACATACTGGACATAACGTGGTTGAAATTCAGAAAGGCAAGGTTAGAAATATGCTGCCACAATTATAAAGAAAGAAGACACGTAGACTCATTACGACAAAAATGCAAGTTACTAATTCACAGGGGACAAATTAAGCTGTATGAGGGAGGAATGTTTGTCATGTTTTAGTCTAACTGGAAAAATGAACTTATGCTTTTTTCTCTGTTATATTGCTGAATGAAATATTTATCTCTCCTTTTTCTTGATTTTTTGATATGATTTTTTCTTTTTGGGTTTTTTTGTTTTGTTTTTTTCTTCTGGTAATATGGGAACTTTTTGATTTTGTTAAGTTAAGTAATTTGAAATAATCATAAAATAAAGTATTAAGATATTAAAAGAAATGCTTTTTTTGTGTGTGTATAGATGTATGTTTATAGAAAGGAAAAATGAATATATAGCTTTGATTATAATTGAAACATTGATAAATAAAGTGGAAAGTAGACAGATAGGAATTGTGCAAACTATATTAGTAGAATGTAACAGGACGATTATTTATAGCTTGAAAATGTGGGAAATGTTGTGAGAATCTTACCAAGAGAGAATATTACCAATCATGACTTATAAGGTTAACGTAAACAATTGTGTAGTTAAATTATGAAAAAGATAGTTGTTATGCAATATGCGTGATCAAGGGTGAAGTGGTTAAATGCTAGTGTATATAACTGAGTGGTGAAGTTGTATGTTGAACATACTTGCAATATATGTCGAGGGTTTTGGTTACCCTTTTAGCTTGGATGTTTTGCTGTACAGATTGGTTCTAGTCTATATATGTAAATTTTGATGGTGTTATTGTTTCTATGCAATGGTGTAGGTTTATTCTTTTTTTAATAACCCAATTTTTTAAAAAACCCAATAAATATGTTATAAAAAATCAACTTTATATTTGAAAGGTCTTTCATTTCATGAAAATATCACTCCAACCACACACTTGTGTCAGGGGGGATCTTAGTGACCGTGGGGCCCTCAGCAACAGTGAGCCAGTACACATTATATACTTGGACTTTCAAAAGACTTTTGACAAGGTTCCTCACCAAAGACTTCGGAGTAAATTTAGCAGTCAAGGGATAAGAGGACGGGTTCTCTTACGGATTAAAAAGTGGTTAAATGATAGGAAGCAAAGAGTAGGAATAAATGGGCAGTTCTCGCAATGGAGGGAAGCAAGCAGGGGGGTTCACAAGGATCAGTACTGGGGCCAGTACTATTTAACTTATTCATAAATTATCTGGAACTAGGGGTGAGTAGTGTAGTGGCCAAGTTTGCAGATGACACAGAATTATTCAGAATGGTGAAAACCAAAGCTGACTATGAAGAGCTCCAAGAGGGTCTCCACAAACTGGGTGACTAGGCAACAATGTGGCAAATGAAGTTTGAGACTGGTAAGTATAAGGTGATGCACATTGGGAGAAAAAAAATCTCAACTTCGAGTATAGGCTAATGGATCTGAAACTGCTGAGACTGAGAGAGAAAAAGAGCTTGGGGGTCGTAATGGATTAGGGATGAGCACGAACCAGGAAAATGTGGTTCAGTTCCACAAACCCAACTGGGAGGCAAGTTCAAGAACTGAACCAGTTGGTGCAGTTTGTGGCCCTGCAAACCCTGTTGAAAGAGAACACAGTCCCATTACATGGGGTTCACAGAAAGCCTGAAATATAGCTGAGTGGCAGGGAGCAAGCTGCTCAGCTGTTTTGTGCTGTCTTGTACAGTCCCTTTAAAGTAAGGGACTGCAAAACAGTGTGAAAAACAGCTGCATGGCGGGGAGGTGCTCCCTGCTGTGCAGCTGCTTTGGGCTGTCTTCTACAGTCCCTTTAAAGTTTAAAGGACTGTAGAAGACAGCCTGGAAAACAGCAACCAACAGAAAGAGGGAGGATCCCCTGGGATGGGACTTTCCATCTTTCTGCTGGCCATGACAAGACATGGCCAGCAGAAGGGAGGGGGGAGGTCCTCTGGAAGAGACTTCCCTCCAATCTTTCAGCTGTTTGTGGCAAGCTGTGGCCAGCAGAAAGGTGGGGGGTAAAGTGCCACCGGGAATACACTTCACCTCTTCCATCTAAACCCTCCTTTCTGTTCCTTATGGCTTTCTGCTCCCCATGAAAAGCCATTGGGAGCCATTTAAACCCTGCTTTCTGCTCCCTGTGGCCTTTTTGTGGGGTGCAGAATCAGTGACATTTAAACCTATTTTCTGCTCCCAGTGGATTAAACCCTGCTTTCTGCTTTTCATGAACCATCACAAGCCACCACGAAATGTGCCCAAATACATGGTAGTTCATCCTGCTTTGGATCACAAACCCTGAACAAGCCAAAATTTGTCACAAACATTAGTTCATCAACTGGTTCATGCCCATCCCTATAGTGGATAGTTCAATTATAGTGTCAACCAGTGTGCAGCAGTGATGAAAAAGGGAAACTCTATATTAGGGATTATTAGGAAAGAGATTGAGAATATAACAGCCCATATTGAATGCCCCTGTATATATCTATGGTGTGGCCTCATTTGGAATCCTGTGTACAGTTCTGGTCACTGTATCTCAAGGACATTGCAGAGCTGGAAAAAGTACAGATGAGGGCAAGTAAGATGATTCATGGGTTGGAGCACCTTCCCTATGAGTAAAGGCAGAAGAGTCTGGGACTTTTCAGTTTAGGAAAGAGATGACTAAGGGGGGACATGATATAAGTTTATAAAATTATGCATGGGGTGGAGAGAGTTGACAAAGAGAACATTTTCTTCCTCTTCCAAAATACAAGAACTTGAGGGCATCCAATGAAACTGATGGGCAGTAGGTTTAGAACAGACAAAAGGAAACACTACTTTACACAGGGAGTGATTAAAATGTAGAATTTGCTGCCAGAGGATGTAGTGATGGCCACAGGAATAAACAGCTGGAAACCAGTTGTCTTAGTCTTGGACAGACTGGGGACAAGTGGTAGCTGCCAAGCTGGCTGCCCAAGCCCCAGGACATACGTGGCTGTCGGTGCAAGTGGAAAGCCCAAGCCATAGACTGTGATCCAGGGTACAAATGGCCAGAGGCCCTCCGAGCATGGGGCCTGGAACAGCTGCTCCTGTTGCCCAGTGGCTAATACCACTCCAGACATTTGTATACACAGACTTTAATGATCTCCGAAACAGGGTCAGTAAGTTGTAGATGCTGGACACCTGCATTTGTCTTTTCTGTTCCCTGAGTAACAGACCTAAAAAAAATTATAATGTTTTTGCTAGACTGTAAGTTGTTGCTACAACATTAAAACAAATTGCACATGCTAGGTGGTACTTCAGTTTAGCAACAGAATGGCAATCTACCCATAATGAAAAGTAGAACATTCAATGACATTTGGCCAGGGCTTTTTTTTGTAGAAAAAGTCCAACAGGAACTCATTAGCATAATAGACCACACCCAACAGCAAAAACACATTAGCACATTAGGCCACACCCCTTACAGCACCACTCATTAGCATATTGGACCACACCCCATGCCTTCCCTTGGCTTGCTCGGGCGCCCTGTGGCTGCGGGGAGCCAGGGCAAGCTGGCCCTTGGACAGGCCGGGGAAGGCACGGGGAGGCATTTAAATACCTCCCTGATCCTTCCAGGGCCCCCCCTGGCCCGCTCGCCTCAGAGTCGCCAGGGGGGGTAACTCTCCAGGTCTTCCCTCTGTAGCCATGCATGCAGAGGTTTTGGCTGTAGTGGGCATGGCCAACTCTGAAGCCAGTCAGAACTCCATTCTTGTGCGTTCCTGCCCAAAAATAGCCCTGCATTTGGCTTTAAGGTAAGAAACTTGAGTCCTTGGATCCATCAAGACTGGAGACAAATGGATTGGTAGCACAGGGCTACTAATCAGAGGGTAACAGTCTTCCCAGATTATGGCTAGAGTCCAGCAGCACCTTAGAAACCAACAAGAGTTTGGAGGCATAAGCTCTCAAGAGATACCTGATGAAGGGAACTTTGACTCGTGAAAGCTTATACCTCCAAAATCTTGTTGGTCTCTAAGGTGCCACTGAACTTGGATCTAGCTGATCTACTGTAGACCAACATGGCTACCTACTGAAACAATCTTCCCAGATTATGGGAAACTCCTGTTTTTACCAGCTGCTGTAAAGTTGGTGCTAGCCTGATCTGATCACAATATCCCGTTTCCATAAATATGATGAGAGGTACCTTTTCTATATAAGGGAATAACTATAATGCAGGAAATTCACCTGCTCTGACACTTTTGTCCATATGCACTCTAGCACTGAGAAGGCAGAACACAGGCAAGTTTCCTAAAAGGGGGGGGGATCTCAGGGCAATTCTCTTTGGAGTGGTAGTTATTCTGGAATTACCATTGGCTTCCCCCTCCAAAAATATATATTTTAGAGCCTTAATCGGAGTGTGGCAAATCATCCATCTGAACTGTAGTATGTCTATTTTTTTTAAACCCCATCAATGATAATTTAATGAGCTCTGGAGGCTAGTTATGATTCAATACCTAAATGTTCCTCTGAAACACAGATTTCAATTTGATGAGTTTACTTGTTTATTCATACATAATGTATCACATAGCCAAACTTATCAAGGTTCAGAAGAGAAAAATAATACAGGAATGTGGTGGTATAATGTACCATGACCCTAGCCAGCATGAGGAACAGAGGGATCTCTAAGCCCTTGCCCCCCCCTCCAATGCATTGTTTCTGCGGAAGTCAGTAACAGCTGCATCTAGACTATGTAGAATTATTAGTCCTTTATCACACACAAAGGCTTTGAGATATGTGGTCATTCTGGTAGCCTTTTCATATTTTATCTCTCAAAGCCGAGAGGGAAACAGACGCATCACTAACTTTGTAACACCTATTCTTCCCATGAAGTTTCAAGGCGTTTGTACTTGTCCAGCAGAAAACTGTGCTGTGCTTTAAATTAAAGTTAGACAGTGCAGATTTGCCACTTTCACCAGATATGGATCAAACAGATAGCAAATGAAAAAGAAGAACAACAAAGGGTAACAGCATCTCTTTTCCAAACTAGCCTGCTACCCATGCTTCACTACAGTATTTAAGTTCCGTAAATCCAGTTATAATACTGATGATGTGAAATTTGAAATGTGACATTTGTTGTAGGAATTTTAACAGAAAAGATTGTAGTGTAAGAAATGAAGTGAGACATGCGTACTTTCCCCCCTCTCTACTGAAGGACCTCTCTGTAGACCACATTGGTGGTTCTGCCCTCAGGTGCTAGGATCACCAGGCTGCTTGATGAGCTCACTCTGGAGCAGGCCACATAGAACTGTCCATTTAAGAAGCAGTTGTATCTTAAGTCAACTCCTGCTACATTCCACAAAAGTGATTGCCTCTCTACTTGTGTTCCTGGATTGTTTTGCTCATATGGAGACTGTGTTGTTCTGAGCACCTCAGAGTGATCTTGCTGGTACTTGGCCTGTGCAGCTCAGTGCACTGCAGGAGTACAATGCGCAAATGTCTTTGCCACATTCCTAAGTTGCCTCCTCCTTGTAGCGTCGTTGTATCTGGCTCAACATTTGCCAGGAGCTTTCTTGGGGGCAGTAAGAGGTGAGAGGTGTGAGGGCGAGTTGGTGTGAGGGATTGGTGATGTGGTGAACATTTCTTCAGGTTCATGAGGGAGGCATGCATCGAAATGGCTCCTAGAAATGTCCTTTACTATCTCCACATAAACATTCATACCCTGGCCCTGCTCCTACACTTGACAGACACCGACCTGTCTGGTGTTGGGGGGGATTGTATTTAAAGGCATTGGGGAGGCTAGGCCAGCAGCAATGCTAAGGCAATCCTGCTGAGCAAACCTCCCCAGTGCCTGTTAGTTGTAGGAGACAGGGGGAATGTGTTAGAAGCCATCCAACCTCCTCTCCTACACCTGACAGGCAGCTGCCTGTCCCGTGTAGGAGGGGGAGGAGTATTAGAAGCCACTGTGGAGGTGGGGCTGCACCTGACAGACAACCACCTGTTAGGTGTAGGAGGTGGGGGGAGTGTGTTGGAAGCTGAAAAGTACGCAGACGAAGAGTGATTTCAGCAAAGCGTACTTTATTTGATCAGGAACAAGACGACTTTGGCCGGCTCGCAGGCCGGCTTATATCCCTAGAGAAACCACCACCCAAAACACACCCCTACTTCCCTATAGGCTATTTACAGTGGTCGAGAGTCCCATAGGCTCTCGACCAGGAACCTAGCCCCCTGATTGGAGCGGGCTAGGATCCGCATAGTCCATTGTCTCTTGGAGCGAAGCTCTGCATTTGTCTCTGGACTTGTCTGGACTTGTCTGGACTGGATACATTACAAACACCTTCAGAGAGGCTGGGCCAGCAGCTGTGCGTCACCTCACAGGTGGTTGTTGGCAACTCCTGATTTCCTCAGCTGTCGTTATCTCTCTGCAGTTCCCTGTAACTGTTGGGGTTTTTTTTTACCTCAGAACACTGAGCTCTGCAGCTGACCAATCAGAGAGTGGGGGTGCACTTAGGGGTTGAATTTCTAAAAATCCCTTCTTAGCGAGCACCTACGCCATGGTACGAGTGCTCTCCCCAAATTTGGTGTCTCTAAGTCCAGCGGTTTGGCCTGGGCGTTGATTTTACAGTGAGGGGACTTTCTTTTATATATATAGATGTGAAACTATATTGTTGTCTTATTAGTGAGTAAACCTCCAAAGCCTTGACAAAATATTTAACCACTGATGTTGGTAAAATGCCAATGGAAACATCCCCCCCTCCCCGTATTGTTGTATGCCTAGACTGTACTTCAGGAGGACTTGAGAAGAATGTGAAAAATGTGAGCAGTACAGAAGGCTAAAATAAAGCACTGTTAATTTCTCTCCAAAACAAAAATACACACATGGCTAAAAGTGTATTTTAAATTTGTCTGTCATTACAGGGATAGGATGAAATCCAAAGAAGAGGTATTACAGGGCAAATGAAGAATTAACTAAATGTTTTCTCTCTTTCTTCAAAGTTGATTTTTTAAATAGCCATTCCCTATTGCCATTAAAACATACAGGAAGGGACCAATCTAATAAGTTGTTGGGCTGAAAACTGTTCTGATCATGATGAAGATGAATGAAACACCCATTGAATGGGAAATGATGGCATTTAATGAAAAATCAGGGCAAATACTTCAGAAATGAAGAAACAAGTTTTAACAATTTTTTATTTATTTATTTATTTGATTGATATATTACCCTCCCTGTGAGCAGGCTCAGAGCGGTTTACATCAGTATCATTAAACAATCCAAAACTCTGCAATGCCACATGCTTTGTGCAATGTCATTCATATTTATGCCCCTGAATGGATTTCAGTCTAAGGAAAAGCTTGTCATCATGCTGAGCATGAAATCAATAGATGACCTGGTAATGGTCTTTAAAAGGGTTAGGAGATGCACTGCATTGGCAAAGGCCACTATCCATAAAAATCAAAATTCATGGATGGACATGTGTTTATTCAGAAACCCCTATGCAAGCACATTTAAAATTGCTTCTCTGAATTTTTACCCATCAGAAATCTGATACTAATAATTTATAGAACTGCCTTTCTAATTTTCACATGTGTTCATCAACAGAAAGGGAGCTTTAAGTAGAATCTGTAAATTAATTAAAAAGTCTATGGAAGACAAACAAGTTTGAATCAGGTTAATTTAATGCAATACACATCTGAAAAAAGGCATTCAGACATTCTGTCTGCACTGGGATGCACACTCCCTGCAAAGAAGCTATCTGCATAATCAGGAAAACATTTCAAATATGGGGGTGGGGGAAACCATGCTCTGAAGATCCTTTTTCTGAATAGAACAAAATATGAATAAGTGCTATGAAAGTCAGTCTATATAAGTCCTGTTCACAAGTTACAGTGAGCACAGGTACAATTATTTTATTGTATTTTACCCATGTACACCGCCTTGAGCCAGTTTGTCATGGCAAGGCGGGATATAAATTGGAAATAATAAATAAAAAAATCCATAAACACTGACTCTTGATTTTTCTTTATACATGTGTTGAATAATTCTCATGTTACACTTAGTGCATGCACAGCTGAATGTGTCATTGAAACTGCACATTTGTACAGGTACTGGTCCCCAATATCATTTGTAAAGTGACCACAAGTTAACTTTTTCTTAAAGACATATGCAGTTATGTGCAAGCTGTACATGTGTCCTTTGCTCAAAAGCCAGTTGAGTCCTACTCTAGGAGGCAATGCTCATCTCCGTTCCCAAGCCAAAGAACCAGCGCGGTCCAAATACTTCTCCATGGTCATGTGGCTGGCATGACTAAATGCTGAAGTGCACGGAACGCTGTTACCTTCTCACCAAAGTGGTACCTATTTATCTACTTGCAATTTCTTGCTTTCAAACTGCTAGGTTGGTGGGAGCTGGGGCCAGAGACAGGAGCTCACTTCCAGCAACAGGAATCATGCAGGTGGGTATGTTCCAACAATAGGAATCATACAGGTGTTAGCCTGAAGTAGCGGGGGGTGTAAGTTTGAGTCCAGTGGCACCTTTAAGACCAACAAAGTTTTATTCAAAGTGTAACCTTTCGTGTGCAAAGCACACTTCTTCAGACACACAAAAGCTTACATTTTGAATAAAACTTTGTTGGTCTTAAAGGTGCCACTGGATTCATATAGAATCATACTTCAGGGAGAAAGCCTAGCTTTCCAGAATATACAGTTTCATACAGTTTCCAAAGGAGTGAAATATGCACGACAGTCTAATTATCTAGTAGAAGTAGCACTGAATATGATAAAACTGCACACACATAACACATGCTGAGAAGCTTTCTAGCCATTTGTTTTATACTGCTACAAGGAACTGGCATTGCAGCAATTCAATATGCTATGAGTCAATTTAATATATACACCACCTTTTACATTCTATCTCAACTGTTAAATAATCTTATTTGTAGCTACCAGGCTAGCAAGAAAAATCACCAACAACATGAAGCACAAAGGACCAAGCTTTTTTTCCAAGCAATCTACGCTGCATGGGAGCAGAGGGACATGATATGCCAGCACATAACAGACCTTAAGATCAGGGCTATTTTTGGACAGGAACAGAGTTCCGGCTGGCTTCAGAGTTGGCCACGCCCACTACAGCCAAAACCTCTGCGTGTGTGGCTACAGAGGGAAGGCCTGGGGAGCAACCCCCCCAGCAACTCTGAGGTGGGTGGGCCAGGCCCCCCCTGGAAGGATCGGGGAGGCATTTAAATGGGGGGGCTTGCCAAGGGAAGGCATGGGGTGTGGCCTAATAGGCTAATGAGCTGTGCTGTCAGGGGTGTGACCTAATATGCAAATGAGTTTCTGCTATTGGGTGTGACATTATGCTAATGAATTCCTGCTTGGCTTTTTCTACAAAAAAAAGCCCTGCTTAAGATAACATTTACGGTGACTTATTTTGGATCCAAGTTTCCACACCACTATTCTGTAGACATTTGTTGAGATGTTTGCCATACAATACATTTAGAAAAGGATAAAGACAAACCTCTATGAAGACAGACAAAATAAAGCACAAATGTACTGGAGGTTCCCCGTTATAATTCGGTTGCTATGCCAATAAAGGTTGTTTGTTTGTACTGGAGGTTGTAACAATAAAAAGAACTTGAAAGGAAGGTGACCTTGAATGTAGGACATCCCCCCCCTTCAAGTTATACACCAGTTTGGGGGTTTTTTTTAACTGGATGTAACTTTAATTAGTATGTAAATGTAAAATAATCTTTTCTTTGGAGTGTGTGTGGCATACCTGGAAAAAACAGCAACAAACCTAATCTTGCATTGGAGTAAATACTGTTGGTGTACTGTGATTTTCATTGTGGCCTTGAGTTAGCTAATGTAAGGAGCCAGTGGGGGTTATCCCTTTCAGAAGCCTGCAAATGCAGATTTTCACATCCCTTTCAATCTAGGTTTGAATACAATATGGAATTAAGCAATCCAGTCTTTTTTTTAAAGCAGATTTTATTGATTTCAAGAAACGATACTACAAAGAAACGAAATAAACAGAAATAAGAACAGAACGGAAAATTACTAACAAAATGGACACTATACTCTTACATCAGCTTAAGTTAAAGTATGCTTATAAACTCTAGATTTTCTAGGCTGTCTTCACTGGAACCAGCAAATTACACAAATCCAGTGTGACTTGAAACCTGAACACAGACTTCCACAATAACCTTTTTGCTGGTGGAGAATTTTTTTGAAACAGAATACTGCTAATGTTCTGTAAGCAATGTTCCCTCTAAGCTGTGGAGCCTTGTGTGCAAAAATTCTACTTTGTGAGCTCCTGGCATTAAAGTTGTGAGCGAGCGATTTGGCTACTGCATAAATTAGTTTGCTCTGAAACCCTCCTTCCTGAGCAAAGACAAAAATCTGTGAACTGGAGGCTAAAAAACTGTGAGCTAGCTCACACTAACTCAGCTTAGAGGGAACAGTGCCTGTAAGTATATATGACCAACTAGTTTTCCCGTCACAATTGTTGCCAGTATTATGTATATGATTTTACATTATGGACAAACACTTGTCAGGGATGCTCTAGGCTGATCCTGCTTTGAGCAGGGGGTTGGACTAGATGACCCGTGTGACCCCTTCCAACGCTGTGTGATTCTATTATTCTATTTACATTTTGTTTTTTGTAACTGTACTCCCACATGCATTATATGCTCTACCAATCATGGCTGTATGGGCTAAAGTGCATCGCATCTCTCAGTTTTCACAATGCACTGAATATTATTGGTACAACCTCAAGCACTTTTGTATTTTGTTTTGTTTGTAATATACTCCAGCAAGTTAAGTTTTGCATTTGTCAGTGTCATTATTTAAATAAAAAATTGTTTGCTGTTGAATGAACTAGAACAAGAGTGGATACATAATCGTAGATTACACATAACTTTGTCCATTTGAATACTTTGAATGTTCACTTATACGTTCTCCAAAACACGGGAGAATGCAAACTTATACTATCATCAACTAAATTAAAAGACTGCTTTATCTTATGATGCCAGACAAGTATATTTGCCTGTGAATGAAGAGCAATATAATTATTAGAGCGATATTAGTAATCAGAGAATAGTATAGTCCTGAAGCTATTATTTTTGTAGCTCTTTTCTCATGATCAGAGAAACATTTGTTTTCAAAGCTGAAAAGTCCAATAATATATTAGCCTTGCTGGGTCTGATGAAAAAGCCCACCCAGTCTTTAAAAGCAGGAGGCAGGACATGAAAAGCAACAGATATGACAGCTAAATGTGTACATATACAAAACTAACAGTGATGGAGATATGAACAACATCAAGTGTTCTTGGTACCTCCAGTTTATCTATTTGTTTATAACCCCCCCTTTCTCAATGGGGACCCAAAGCATGTGACTGGCCCAAGGTCACTCAGCGAGCTTCTACGGCACAAGTGGGATCTGAACGTTGGTCTTCCAGATACTAGTTCAACACTGTTAACCACTACACCACACTGGCAACACTATTAAGTTTCAAAATGTAAGTAAGATTGGGGGGGGGAATAGAAAGGATATTCATATGTAGAGAAAGACCTGGGTTCAAATCCCCCCTCTGCAAGGAAGCTCTCTGGATGACCTTAGGGAAATCACCCCCTCTCTCAGCCATCACTATATTACAGAGTTGTGAGTATAATAATGTGTATTCTGCCCTGACCTGCATGTATGAAGGCAGGATAAAATTAAATTTAAAAAATTAAGTAGCAATAGAATTCTTTGCTTGTTTGCTTTTTAGTGGGAAGAAGGCTCAGGACAGATCTACATGTGTAGATGGAGATAGGCATGAACCGGCTGATGAATTAAGGTTTGTGACAAATTTATTCACTACACAGAGGAGAAGACTGGTTGCAATATAGAGACATTTTGAAATCTGTGGGAACGTCGTTTGAAATGAAAGCGATAGAAGACATGGACTTTAAATATGACTGGTTGCAATATAGACAGATTTATGATTTGTTTAAAACAGATAAAATTGCTTTTGGGTTTAGGAAAAAGAATAATGAAATTGAAAATATGGTTTGAAGGTGGTAAAAAATTGATATCTAAGCTGTATAAGATACTGTTATTATGGTATACAGAAGATGAGACAGTTAAAGAACAGATGATAAAATGGGCAGTTAATATGAACAAAGAAATAGATATGGCAACCTGGGAATTTTTGTGGGAAAATGCTATGAAAATATCAACGTGTAATAATTTAAAAGAGAACTGCTATAAGATGATGCATAGATGGTATATGACACCAAAAAAATTTGCTAATATGAATAGTAATATGTCAAACAAATGTTGGAAGTGTAAAAAAGCAGAAGGGTCATTTTATCATATGTGGTGGACTTGCGACAAGGCGAAAAGTTACTGGGCTGAAGTACATGGAGAAATGGAAAAAATCGTGAAGTGTAATTTTAAGAAGGAACCTGAAATATTACTGTTGGGACTTAAAAGGGAAGAAGTCAATGTTGGGAAAAGAACTTTAATGTGGTATATGATTACAACAGCTAGAATGACTTATGCTCAATGTTGGAAACAAGACAAAACTCCGGAAATCGGGGATTGGATTAAGAAACTATTATTTATGGTTGAAATGGACAAAATGACAAGAAAACTTAAGAATCTTGAAGCAGAAGAGTTTTATGCAGACTGGAAAGACTTTAAAGATTACTTAGAAAAATATTGGGATGTAAAGGACAATTTAATTTGCTTTGACAGTTATTGAAAAGCAAGTGTCACTAAAGGAAAATTAGTTAAAAGAGAAGAATAAGTGAAAGAAGTGTTACTGGTATACTATGATGAAGAAATAAGGGAAAAGGAGAAGTAATTTTAAGAATTGGGCTGGAGGTTGGAGCACTGTGGGAAGCCAGGGGGGGGAGTAGGATAGAAATAAGGATGTATAATAACCAATATTATAACTTGTATTTGATTTAATAGTATATCCTAATAAAATGTTTTTGAAAGAAAAAAAAAGGGTTGTGACAAATTTTGTCTCGTTTGTGGTTTGTGAACTGAAGTTCATGGCATGTCAACCGGCACAAACTTTCCACAAACTTTCCACAATCTTTCAAGCTGTTTGTGGCGGTTTGTGGTTTGTAAATGGATACATTTCCAGACAGTCTCCACTGAGTCAAAATGTTTACCAAACTTCAAAGAAACAAAGCAACTTTGATGCAAAGGGATGGGGGTGGAATTCTCCAGCCATGGAAAAACCAGTAGGTTCCTGTATTTTTCATATGTGCATGTGTGTGTGCGCACCTGGAAGTCATGGTGACCTCTGGTAACTGACCCCTACTGGGGGCCTGGAGGATATTCAGAGAGGTGCCTCCCAACTGCTGGTATTCCAAGAAGGTCTCCCATCCAAGTACTTGCCAGAGTCGACCCTGCTTAGCTTCCAAGATCTGACAAGATCGGGCTTGCCTAGGCTATCCAGGTCAGGGCACCAATAGGTTCCTGATGTGTGTAGCTTGCACTTTTGAACCTGCACCTGACATTTCCCCCCAAAGTACTTTCCTGGGGGCATCTTCTTTGGGGGGGAATAATTCAGACCCCCTAAATCCAATCTGCACATGACTTGGTTGGGCATGTAGAAGAACATCAAGGGGAGGTCCTCTGCAAGTTTGATGCCTCTAGCTTGCACAGGGTCCATTCTATATACTCTTGAACCTCCTGAACCTGAACCTGTCATTTCACTAGAAAGCACTTTCCTGGGGGCATCTTCTTGGGGGGACATAATTCGGACCCCATAAATCCAATCCTCACCAAACATAAAGGGCAGGTAGGCGAGAGTTAGATGGAGATTCTCTGAGAGTTTGGTGTCTCTAGCATGCCGTGGGGAGGGCAGTCTGCTATGTCATGAACCTCATGAACAGAACCAGTTTTGTGACAGTTTGTGGTTCACAAACTCATGACAGGTTGTGGTTCAAAAACTGGGCATGCCACGCACCATGAACCAAACTGAACTACATTTTCCCAGTTTGTGCCCATCCCTATGTTTAGGCAATACTATGCAATAGTCATAATGAGATTATACCAATTCAGAATTTGGTCCCATGTTAAACCTTGCATGTGGAAATCTAGGCTCTGAATCTAGGCTCTGAGGTACAAAGCCAGACATAGCAGATACTATTTGGAGAGGGTTTTTGTTAGTTTTTAATGTGGGAAAGCAATCAATAATAGGAATTCCAATCTGCATCCTGAAGCATTACAAATGTTATGATGACTATGCAATATGGCTTTTCTGAATAACTAGCTTGGCTTTCCAGTGCAGTCTAAGGTCAACTCAGGTCCCTGCCACATGGCAGAATAAAAAACGGGCGAAGTGCGACTAATCAGAGCCACACCAAAATAGAGACGCCACGGCGGCTGAGCCGCGGCGCTGTTGCTCCCCGGCACGATCAGATGCCGGGGAGGAAGCCAGGTCGGGAGGGGGAGGCTGCTGAACTGCGCATGTGTGAGCATGCGCAGTTCGGCCAGGAGCCGGGGATGCGCCAGTGGAAGGACGTGCCGGCAATCCCACGGCCAGCCTTGATGCGGCCTTGCCGGAAGAACCACCTCGGTAGGTGGTTTATTTTTGCTGTGGCGTTTTGGGTGGAAGGGCCGGATCGGGGACGGGTGCGCAACACTTCCCAGATGTTGCGGTGGGATCGCACCCATTTGCTGTGCCCCCAATCCGTCCCTCTCCCGGCCCAAAA
Organism: Gekko japonicus; assembly: GCF_001447785.1. Classification (NCBI taxonomy): domain Eukaryota; kingdom Metazoa; phylum Chordata; class Lepidosauria; order Squamata; family Gekkonidae; genus Gekko; species Gekko japonicus. Next base: position 2,273,098 of record NW_015169172.1, read on the forward strand.
CCTCTCGTGTGACCGGGGCCTCACATGAGCTTTAGCACATCAGGGATGTGAGATGAATAGGTCAACCAGATTCATGATGAATCAGCTGCATGCTTCATTATAGATCTTGCGAGCCTTTCATCCCCAGTCCTAAAAGTGAGCAGATAGCACCTTGGGAAATATGAATGTAATGATGAAAGATTGATATTTAATGAAGCAAAGAGAGGACAGTTTCATTGCGAGTCCAAGCCCTACTTGTTCAGGGATGATGTGGATACACAGAGGATTCTCCATATTATGATGCAACCTTACCCATCACAAATAAGTGGAATAAAAAAACATATAATGCCAAGTAGCTAAATGGTGCCAATCAATATTTAATATACATGCACACATATACACACCTTGGTCTCTCTCCCAACTTTGTGCTCACTGTTTGTCGATATTGTGGCTGGTCCTAATTAAATGTTATTTTAACGTATCTTGTGGAATACAGAAACTGCCAAGTCAGGAAAAAATCTGGCCTGAAATTTAATATTCTAATTTTATCATTAGATTAGTCAATGCTGTTAATTATACACATGTAAAATGTGACTGCATGCCTTGTGGATTATAATATTAAAAAGTATGGATTAGTCCTGATTAAACGAAAGCACCTTGTGGAATTAATTTGACCAACCTGGATCTTTATGAAGATATCTTACTGGTTACAGTCTATTTTAACCCTTTATTTGGATTATAAATAAAAGATAAAGAACTGTATTGTTTGACATAAAAGAAGAAAGAAAAAAGGAGAAATAGAAGATGGCTACAAACTGGTTGGAGTTCACTTTCACTTTTTAAACATCACTTCCGTATAAGAGATGTTTTAAATTTGGAACTGTTATGTCTTTGAAGGTTATATGTTGTTCATACTAAAGTACAGCTTGTCCAGAGCATAATGTAAACTGTTGATAATTATTTTTGTGTTTACACTGACTGGGAGGGTGTTTGTGGGCAACTAAGAGAATATCTGTTTTTAATATAGTGACTACTGTATAACATAGAAGGGTGTATTGATTCATAGATATAATCCAAAATATGAATAAGAAAACAAACCCCTTACTGTCCCATCTCCTGGCCAAGGTAAATCTGTAACTGCCAGTTTGGCACAGATTTCAGCAAACAATTTACAAACTTTAATACAAGATGTTGTAACTGCAGCAAGATAAATTAGACTCGTTGTCACAGCAGATGTCACAGCAGATGACAGAAGTACAAAAACAGCTTAAAGAAAACAGACAAGAGATGTCCACTTTGGCCAAAGCAGTTAACCAGATGGAAGATAAATCTGAAAAGATGAAACTTAAAGCAGAGAAAGTAGAATCTAAGCAAAATTACATGGAGGAGGCCCTCATTAAGTTATAACATGATAAAGCAGCATATATTTTAAGATTTCAGAATATACCAGAGAAGCAAGATGAAAATTTGAAATTTGACATGGCACAAGCACTTGCAGAGTATATGGGTGCAGAATATACAGATGAAATATATAATGACATTGATGCAACTTATAGAATGAACTCTGCTTATGCAAGGAGACATAAATTGCCAAGAGAAGTGCATGTGAAATTTTATAAAAGAGCAATAAGGGATGCTATTCTTAAGGTGATAAATGAAGCACCTTTCCAAATAGAAGAGACATAAATAAAAATTTTAAAGGAGATCCCATGGAGAGTGAGAGAGAAGAGGATGGAATATACAGAACTTACAAGCATCCTTTGAAAGAATAGAATTTTATACATATGATTGTTTCCAGAGGTCCTCTTCTTTACTTATAGAGGAAAAAAGACATAGAATCAACTCTACTTTTAAAGTGGAAGAATTTATTAAAACACATGGTGATGATCTGAAAACTGAGGAGGAACAAACAGAGACTACTGAAGAGGATCAACAAGAAACACAAGGAGCAACTGGAAAAACCGCAGCACCTGGAACGATCACAATACCCCAGATGGTCACAAGACTCAAGCTGAAGGATAAAGATGATAACAAAACATTAAATAAAGATGGATAGAGGAAAAATAAGAATAACTTCAATAAATGTCAATTGATTGAATGCACCCCAAAAAAGAAGACAGATTTTTCAACAATTGAAAAAGATGCAACTAGATGTTACGTGTCTACAAGAGACTCATATGACACTCAGATCAAAAATATTTGGAGATTAAAAAACTTGGGAAAAATTTCATCTCTTTGGATAAGGAAAAAAAAGAGAGGTGTAGTGACATATGTTAAAGAACATTTGCATCCACAATTATTATACAGCTCTGAAGATGGTAGAATTTTGATAGTCCAATTACAAAGACAGGGTAAAATTTGGGTGTTGTCCATCTGTATGTTTGTAGTATATAATGTAAAAAAACCAATAAATGTATACCCTCGGGTACTTAAAAAAAAACACTAGGTTTTTATGTACTACCCCATGCCGATCCTAGGCCGCAACTCCCTTCCCCCATCACGTGTTCTGTTTTTGCCATGTTGAGCACCACATAGATTAATTTGGGGGGGGGACATAAGGACACATGAACATATAAACAGCCTTATATGGAATCAAACCCTTGGTCCATCAAATCAGTGTTGTCTACTCCAATTGGCAGCAGCTCTCCAGGGTCTCAGGCTGAGGTTTTTTGCATCACCTACCACCTGAATCTTTTAACTGGAGATGCTGGGGATTGAACCTGGGACTTTCTGCATGTCAAGTAGCTGCTCTACCACAGATCCCACCAAAATTCCCTCTGACTGAAGAATTTACATTAGCGGAACATTTCCTTCTCCAACACAAAATGCCCCCTGAAATTCTGCCCCTGGCCCCAAAGATTTTGAATCCCCAAAACCACAAGTGCAACTGTGTTCATAGACTCTCACAGCCCTCCATTCTCTCAGAAACTCTGAGACCCCTGAAAAGCTGATGCTGAGTGTTGCAGGAGCCTCATAGACAAAGTGTGATTGACAGATCTGGCTGCACTCGTGGTTCCTCCTTACTCCTTGATTAGCAGATGCTTCCTATAACCTGCATTTTTATATAGGTTTTTACCTTTCATAATGAAAGGGGGGGACTTTGCTATGCTGATAAATGCGTAGGATTGACTACTATAAAGTGCTGTATGTAGGATACAGAAGCATATATGTGTAAATAGTGCAGCTTCTCATCCTTCATAGGGCAAAAGCAGCATACTAATTATATAAAATTAATTCACTGAAAAAAACAACCAGAAGAATAAATCTATAGCTCAGGAATTAACTAACTTCAGTGTTTCCCAGTTATCTTAATGAAACTGACAACAACATAGTAATTACTATTCATAAATTGAGACTTATGATTGTAGGAATTATGAATGTAGAATGACTGATACTGTTTCACACACTTCACATACCAAATATGATGGTCTTTTTGAAATGATGGGCTCAGCTGCTTGGTCTTCTGCAGACGTATAACAGACATACTCATCTGGAAAATACAGAGTGAGGGCAAGATCTATTTCACCTTCCTCTAACACAGGGGTGTCAAAAATATGTCCTGGAGGCCAGATCTGGCCCCAGTAGGGCTCCTACCCTGTCTGCAAGCAACTGACTCCCTCCTACTTACTTTTTTGAGGCTGCTACAGCATTGCAGCTCGCTTCTGCCCAGCTCCCTCTGCTGCTTCCTGCTTCCTTCCAAGCCTGCTTCCTTCTAAACCAAGCCTCCCTTCCCTCCATTGGCTGAGAGCTCCTTTTTAGGAAGGAAGAGAAGGAGAGGCAAAGAGCAAGAGAGAGCCCTACCCAGGAAAGAGAGCAAAGTGTGAGTCCTGTGGCTCCTCTCAGACCACCAACATTTTATTGCAGGTATAAGCTTTCCTACACTTCTTCTTCAGAGGATTCTTCTGACTTGATATCTCTCTGTCTCTCTCACACACAAACACACACACAAATATGCACATGTGTATGTGTGTTAAAAGGAAGGGGAATTAAAGGGAAATTATTTTGGCTTATTCTGAAAAAAATTAAGTTAGATTTCTCTGTGCCTATCTAGGATTTTCTTTCAAAAAGACCCTAATTAGGAATTAGAATACTCGGATTGTTTAATAAACCATTCCCATTGGATTCCATTGTTTAATAATGGAAGTAGATGGCTAAGTATTTAAAAATAAATTTATGGTTCCATATGTTCCCAGTTTAACACGTCTCCCTTTCTCCCCTCTCACCTGGCTGGCTGCCTTTCTTCACTCCCCCTTTGCTTTCATCACTAGCACTTGAGTGGGTTTTGCCCAGTGTGAAACCAACACATTAGTTCACTTGGAGAGATCCCCCTCTCCAGTTTAAACAGATGAGGTAAAAAACAAAGAAACCTAACAGTACAGATTGCAATCTTTGTTAGCGGAAAGGAGCAAAAGTCCAGTAGCTCCTCACAAAGTTTGTGGCAGGGCATGAGCTTCCATGAGTCACTGCTCACTTCTTCAGATACAGCTAGAATGTGAGTCCATTGGTCTTTAAAACTTGGAGAGTGGAGTGATTTCAAATGCTAAATTACAAAGTGTCATGGGCTGGGGTGCCAGTCAAAGGGAGTCCAGAACAAACTAAGGTCAGAAGCCAAGAAGATAGTGCAAAGTCTAAAAAGCCAAGCCAGGGTCAGGAGCCAGAAACACAGAGCCAAGTCCAAAGCCAGGGAGCCCAAAGGTCTAGGTGCAAGAGCCAAGCCGGAATGGATGCTACCACCACGAAGCTGACTTGTTGCTTCCACGAAGGGTACTGCCCAGAGTGTGGAGTTAAATGCTGCTACGAATTAGCCAGCTGCACGAACAGCCAGGCTCCTGTTAGAACTCTGGGCTTGCTGAGCATCTCCCTTGTAGCCTGGCCTCTCTTCATCTGCTTGCTAAGTTTTGTCGCAGTTGCTCCCTTAAACGAGTCACACATAGGGGTGAATCAGGAGGACTTTCAGCTTGCAGTTCTTCCTTCTTATCTGGGCCAGGTGTGAAGACTGCTGCTACAGGCACTTGCCAGCTATCCTCCTCTGCTGCTTCAGAGGGGCCAGCTGTGGTTTCTGCAGGCTCTGTCAGCTCCTCCTCATCCATGCCCATGACACAAAGCAGGCATTGGTAATGAGACAGGAAATTTAGGTCTCAATTCCGCCCTGGAAGATGCATTGAGCTTCATTATCAGTTGCAATTCAGCGGTCTCTCTTTCTAATCTCCCTTTGAACTGCTACTTTTATGTCAGCAATGTCCTGGAAAGTGAAATGTTCTCCCACTGGTTTTTGAATGTTGTGGTTTCTAATGTCAGACTTATGTTCATTTATTCTTTGCATCCTCCTGGACTGAATCCTTCTGGACTGAATTGAGACCTAGGTTTCCTGTCTCATTACCAATGCTGATATCTTCGTGCCTACTACCCCTCTGCATATCACACCTAATCCAATCAAGCCTGCTGTTGTAATTCACCTGCTATTGCCATTCAGCATATGAAATCACCTTTATAAAGTTTATATCTCTGGTACCTCAAGTTACATTTTATGGTATGCATGGCCTGGCCCGACAAAGTGACATTTATGTTAGATCTGGTCCTCGTAACAAATGAGTTCAACACCTCTGCTCTGGACTTCCAGGCTTTGGTGCTTTAAAAATGGCCACATCTTCTCACAGCTCCGAGAGATGTGTGCTATAAATCAGAGGATAAGAGGGGGTGCAATCTTTTGCACTCCCCATGGAGCCCTTGCAAAATGGGCTCCTAGCTAGGGGGCTTCTGGAGAGCCCTTCCTTCGGCCGACGGCTGATATAGGGGTGCTACTCTCTGCCCCGAAGGTCCTGCCCTGATTCCCAGCATTGGACTCAAAGCGCACGCCAGAACAAGCGTATGGAGGTTTGGTAATTTAACGCTGCCCACGAGATCCCAGGGATACCTGCTGGATCGCCCCAAAGACTGATGCGTGAGTTAAAGTTGAAGCAAGACATCGAAGTTCTGATGCGAAGTCCCCCAATACAAGCGGGAGGGGAGAGGGAACGCCCTACTCCCTAAACAATCTAATGAAGCGGAAACACGACCGGGGGGGGGGGGAGTGTGCCGCG
>NW_015169172.1:2279565-2322535 GCF_001447785.1 Gekko japonicus
TGAAAGTCCTGGGGAAAGCGGTATTAATTGGACAGAGCCTGTTATATTGAAGCTGATAGTGAAAGAAGATTTAACAGAGAAGGAAGAGGATAAATCTGTGTGATTGTATAGACTGAGGGAACCCTGGCTCCACAACGTTATATCTGTGTGTGTGTGGGGGGGGGAGGGAAAGCGTATAGGGAGATGTTGAACTCTCTCAAGGTCTATATCTTTGTTAATTAGCTATGGAAGTACTCTCTGTTTAGCCTGATAAGCTGGTTTCGACAACTGAAGTGATGATTGATGATACTCCTCATGTCTGAAAGTAATTGTTAAGAGTAAAAAATCTTTTCCTTAAGCAGTTTGTAACCTTCAACACTTGGGCTTTTAGTGCCTTCTTTTTCTTTCTCCCATAGCTTGTAGTTTCCCCTTCCCTTTTCATTGTAGTTTTGTAGTTTTTTTAGAAATGCAAATAAAAAAAATCCCCTTTGGGGGGCCAAAAAACACACACAACACCTCTGCTCTAACATATAGCAAAAGGGAATGAAAATGAGCCTCCTATTTCAAGCTACTTGGTTTCCTCTATTTAGTTATCAATAATTGATCAAACATTTATTTTGCAGCATTAATACCCAAGCTATATTTTTGCCTTATCATTGGATGGATTGTCACTAATCATTGCCCAGCTTATAAATTCAAATCATAGTGCTGCAATACATTCTTCAACGTCACTACTCTAAGGCAAATAGTTCCAATGGAAACATGCATATATTAACTTAAGAGAATCATAATACCATAAGTAAACCCCTGTTGAATCAGACTGGTAGCCCATCTAGTCCAGCAACCAGTTCCATACAGAGGCTGAACAGTTGCCCTGGAGGGCAAATACACACAGCATAGAGGTCAAAGCCTTCCCTTGACTTGGCTTTCTAGCACTAGATTTCAGAGGTTTCACAATTTAATCACTCATTGGGTAAATAGGTATTTTGTTTTTTTGTTCCATCCTGAATCTGAGAATCCAATTCAGCTAGCAGCCATCAGTTAATTGGTCTATTTCTAGTCTGTGGAAATCTGTCAAGTTATTCAATTGTGCCTTCAATCTAGATTTTTTCTTTTTTTATTTATAGTATATCTGGTAAAACGGATCGGGACTTAGGTGAATACATCAAGATCAAGGTTATTGCTTTAATTCAGTTATATGCAGCAATACATGTACAGCTTAAACCAATATTTTGGAATATACATTCACATTACAATGGATGTCTCAGATCCATATACATATGGCAATGAAGACATATCTACACATGTGATTCTATATTCAGCAAGGAAATCAAAGCTCAGAAACTCCTTCAACATCAATACTTTTTGTGGCCAAGAAGGAATTTTAACCCAGGTCTCCAAGATCCAAAGTCAGTATTTATCTACTCTAACATTGTATCACTCTGGCTTATTCCAGTTCTGAAAATTCAGCTCATATAATGAAATGATTAATATATTTTGTAGGCAACACATATCCCTTCTCATCAAAACAATTAACGACATCAGTGTTCTTTAATGAACTTTAGGCACTCATTCCCTCTTTCGCTATGCCTGTATATTTCATCATTATTTCTTTATTTCGTCAAGAGGTGGCTTGGATTTACCAGTTAAAAACGTGTATGCCCCATGGACTTAATACAAATATAGATCTATCATGTTATTTATAAGAGTTACTTCTTTAAGACTATTTGTAAGGTAGCAATACCACATGGTGATAGGTTACAACTGTGAATTTTTCTTCTATTAATGATTCATTCATTCATTCATTTTTATTACGGTCAGAGACCCATTAAACAGCATCTTCTATTAATGATAATGTTAAAAATGTATTGAACAAATGTATATGTAATATTCTATTAATTGTATATTTCATCATGGCATGTTCACAATTCTGCAACACACTAAAGGATTATTGACTTACTAGGAAAAAGGCCTGTTGTGGAAATAAATACAACGACCTCTAGAAAGAGGCTCTGGGTGGGTGCCCCGGCCTTGGACACTCAGTGTCAATTTGCTGTGGTGACCTCAGCAGGGTATAATGACACTGAGTCCACCATTTTCTCCAGAGGAATTGATCTCTGCTACCTAAAGAACAGTTGTAATTTTGAGTGATCTCCAGCCCTCACCTGGAGATTGGCAACGATGGTTCCCCAGAAGGGAATAGTTGGTTTGGAGGGTGGAGTCTATGGCTTTGTACCTGTCTGAGGTCCCACGCCTCCTGAAACCTCACCCTCTCCAGGCTCCATCCCTCACATCTCCAGGAAGTTCCCACCTGGAGTTGGCAACCCTATCTTCTTCCCAGCCAATCATCAACCTACCTTTATTTTCCCCTCACTCTTCAGCTTTCCACCCCCCACACACCTGCAGCTGCTCCCATGCTCTGAAGCCCTGACTGCTACGTCACATTGGCTGTCATACGGGGGCCACCTCAGCAGCATATAAGGATACAGAGCCCACCATTTTCTCCAGGGGAACTGATCTCTGCCATCTGGAAAGCAGTTGTAATTCTGAGGGATCTCCAGCCCTCACCTGGAGATTGGACACATTTTACATTAGAACAGAAAACTGTTTAGAATGTTAGAGGCAAAAGCCAATCAAGTCGCATATGCAAACGACCTCTGTGTTCCAAGGCAAAGGCCAATGAGGCTGCATATGCAAATAACCTCTGTGTTCTGATTGGCTATGGGGGGGGAGAGGAACAGCAAAATGTTTAGAATGTTGGAGGCAGGACTCAGGCAAAGCAGCCAGTGGATAGGGAGACCCTCTGAATGACAGATCAGAGAGCGAACTGATTTTGAAGCGTGTGGAATGTTCTAGAGAAGTGCCACCACCATTCGGCTTTTATTTATAAGGGAGATTGCTTCTATTTCATGCACTTCTAATGAGTGTATATCTAAATGTAAGGAAAGTGGCAGTCTCTGTAATAAAATATTTGGAAATGATACAATTTACAGCAATGGCAAACCAAGAGGTCACAAAGGCATCAGTCTCCCCCTTTAAATGACCTTGGTGTAACCACAGAATTCCATCCCTTCCTTCTGCTGCATGTCTAGACCAAGCCTGAATTCTTCTTTACCAACCTCCAGTCTATCAATCTCCCATCTGTTGTGGCTGTTCCCATCCAGATGGGAGTTGTCAGATTGCTGGGAAGCCTTCACCCACAGTTATAGGACTAAGCCACTCTTAAAAAAACAGCTCTGCTCGAGCTAGCTATGACTTCAGAAGGAATTTCCTGGGTAGCGGAGAGAGTATAACAATGGAGCATCTTTTCTTCTTTCCTTCCTGTAGCTGCCCCCACACCAAAGACTCTTACATTTGGGTATGGAGAAAAGGGATTAGGGTTGTCAGTCCAGTGCTGGCAACTAGCAGGAGCTTTAGGGGAGTGGAGATATACAAACAGGCATTGCGCCAGCACCATGTCACTTCTGGCATATACCCAGAAGTTACATCATTGCATCAGGGCAAGGCTCTAGGATTCCTCCCAAGTTTATGGCTTTTAGAGTTGCGAGCCCCTTGGTGGGGGTGGGGCATCCCTGCCCCCAGTTAGTGTTTCCCACTGCCGCTTGAAGCAGGGGTGGGAGAGAAATAAAATAAATGGCCATTGGCTGATGATGTGATGTTATGCCTCTGTTGGAATTGGCCAAGACTCTATGGTTTTACAATAAAATTTTGGGCAATTCCAAGTGAGGCATGACATCCACTGTGCCTCCCCCCTAACAACCCTGCTTCCCCCAAGTTTCCAGGTTGGGCCTGGCAACCGTAATGGCTTTACCACAGAGTTTCAAGGAAGTCCTAGAGCATCGTGCCAACACGATGACATCACGTCACAGTTTGGACTGGAAGTAACATTGCAGTATTGATGTGACACTGACACTGAGCAGCTGTGGGAAACCTGGGCTGCCACACGGGCAGCTTTCTGCTGTAGCAGGGGATCTTGCAGCCCTAGTCTGGATACATTGCATCCACTCAGGGAATACAGTAACAAAATGTCCACAGCCCAGATTCTGAGAGAAATGTATGGTTGTTGATTTGGCTGGAATTACCAGGTCACATAGGCCCTATGGAAGGAAGAGCTGAGTGAGGGCAGGCAGATAACTAGAAAAAGGTCCCATAACAAGGAATCTAGTAGGTTATGACCAGAAACAATTCTCATCAAAAAGCATACAATTATCTAATAATACAAAGATTCAGAGACCACAGTGCCCTAAACTGAATACCATTAATACTAGATGCTGCAGGCTATTTGTTAATCCAGGCTGACAACTCACTGGGCACATTTGCTTTTTAAAAGGTGGAACAAGTGTCAGAGACTGAGAGGCTAGTGGCTGGAAGAATCCCCCCTACAGTGATTAAAGTTGTTCTTCTCATAGCTGTTTTTCTGCAAAAGCAATTTGTGAACTGTTGCCATTTAAAAAAAATACTAAGGACGTTTCCCACTGATCACAGATAGGCAGCAACTTTTATAGTTATAGCAGTAGTTTCTTCTCATTGGGTCTTTTTAAATTAAGTATGTTTGACATATACAAGCTATTGTCTTCCTTTGAAGATTGAATAAACCATGTTAGTACCTGCAAAGTACAATGGTATATTAGTACCTGGTGAGCTTAGGTAGAGACTGGTTGCATTTTTCCTTCCAGCCACTGTTTTTATTTGCTGTTGCTAGTCTATGAGAGAAAGACAACTGTTCCTCTTCAGGTTCCATCATAATTGTCTTGGTAACTTTCACCAGGCCTGTATTACTTACAATTTATGACAGCAAAATTTCACCATAAGACAAAAAAAAAACCCAAACCCTAGTAATGCTACATTGCTTACTTGTTTTTTTTAGAAATTTACCACACACTCTAACTTTAAGATAATAATATTTAAAAGGTATCCATAGAAAATTAAGTGTATTTCATCTGCGTTATACCCACCCATGCCTCTGTTTCACCATATGTTAATACAATTATAAATGAAAAAAGCAAGTGAGAATTACATTAATTTTTCTCTTCATTATGACATTTCCCTGTAAAAACAGACTAGCAAAAGGCACCTTAAGATTCTGTACAAAATCACATAATCACTTATCACAGAATGTGAACTGTACTAGCACAGTATCTTCAGCAATGTGGTCCATAAATATTTAAGAGAGAAGAGTTTTTCTAAAAAATAACCAATTAGATTAGTCTTATTTGTGTTTTTAATTTTTCCACTCACAAGACAAAAATATTCCTGATATGCCAAAAATAATTTTAACTGGTTCCAAAGTCTCTGCTCTAGAGTTATTTACAGTAGGACAAAAAGGTTGAAAAAAATCAAATGATTATAGGCAATCTTTAAATCACTGTAGTAGTCATCATCGTCATAGTAGTAGTGAAAAGGCTACATACACATTAAAGAGAACAGGTTAACTGGGCAACACTAAAGTACTAGAGGAATACTTTACTTTTATAAAGGTAAAGGTTTCCCTTGCTTGAAAGCCAGTCGAATCCGACTCTAAGGGGCGGTGCTCACCTCCGTTTCCAAGCCGAAGAGCCAGCATTGTCCAAAGACATTTCCATGGTCATGTGGCCAGCATGACTAAATGCCGAGGTGCACGGAACATTGTTACCTTTCCACTGAAGCAGTATCTATTTATCTACTTGCAATTTCTTGCTTTTGAACTGCTAGGTTGGCAGGAGCTGGGGCCAGAAACAGGCGCTCACTCCGTCACGCAGCACTAGGGTCTCGAACTGCCAACCTACAGACCTTCCAGTCTGCAGCTCAGCGTCTTAACCTCTGAGCCACCGCGGCGCATTTTACTTTTATAACTGGCCAGCATGTAGGCTTTAATACTGTATTTATCAGTTTGGCGTTGTTGTTTTTAAGATGCTGATGGTGTTAATATAGTAAACTATGGCCAAAGCACTGAACTAGAATTTTGGAATACAAAATGTACTGGTTATATTTCTCAGAAATATGCCATTTGTTAAGGGAAGAGAAGACTCTACAAAAGGCACTATAGGACAACGCTACCTACTTGTATATTGTATAGCTACTTTTAAGTGTAAAAATGGTTTGCAAAATGTATATAAAGCAGCCCTGGTTGACAGAGTCAAGTTCTTTGGTAATCAGTAAGACTTGAAGAAGGGAAAAAGTGACTACCACTATTTCGTGATTCCCCCACTTGTCCTCCTGAAGGTAAAATATAACAATTGAAGGGACACAATTTTACACACCAAATTAAAATGGTTGAACTTGTCATGTTCCCTAAGTAGCCATAGCATTTCTATACAAAAAGACAGAATGGGTTTCTCTCTTTTAAAAAGGAAACCAAAGGGCTTCTATTAAATAATAAGAGCAAAGGGGAGTTTTAAAGGTCCAACCCAGTATGCTATGTACTACTTACCTTCAAAAGTCAAATAAAACTTTCCTCTGTCAAACCAGACGAGGGAAGGCTGTTCATTCTCTGTATGGCCAGGAGTTGAAGCGGGATGGGAAAGGTTAAGGAGAGGGAGAGAGAAGGACATAAGTGTGAGTCACAGAAGCAGGTAATTAATCTCACTACAGGGGAAGAAGAGACGCTGCAAGCCATTAACGTGCAAGGAGCAGTGGAAGGGAATTGAAAACAATATTTTTGTTTTGCTTTGGGAAACCAAGAGCAAAAAAGCAAGCTATGGAATCCTAGATGGAAGAGAATTTTTGCCCACTGGATAACTGTCTGGTTAGGAAGGAGGATTGGAGAAGTTTCCTGTTGCAGCAAAATAGGTATTTTAGCTACGCTAGCTTTGGGTATAATTTTCCACTGAGGATCACATCCCAACTACATTCAAAATACGCTGTTGTAATCTTGGGAGGCACAACCGTGCATGGACTCATCTGACAATGCAACATCAAACTCTTATCTTGTCTTGAAGGGGGGAAAACTGAAAGGGAAAACCTGGTAATGATTCTGTAGCTTACATGCATTCTTCTTGAGACAGACATGCGCTGCTATTATGGCATTATGTTTTTATGGATATTCAACATGGATGGGCTTCCTACATGGGTAAACATCTGTCTCTGATATTCTACTGATGCTGAATTGAGATTATCAAGTTACTGGGTAATATTTTGAACGTTAATTAAAAGCACAATCTTATTGAACATTCTTCAGAGGTTAAAGGTTCCAGCTCAAAAAAATATTTAAAGCTATATTTTTGCCTGCTGTAGCCAAAAATTACCAGTTACTTTGACTCACACCACTTAAAGTCCAGGAAGTACAAACAAATAACTGAAAGCACATGATGCAGTCCTTCTTCTGAAACTAAGTTTGGACTTTTAAATTGACTGGCTAGAGAATGCTTGGGAACTATATGTAAATCACTCTGAGTACTTAGGAGGAAGAGCAGGGTATGTATAAAAAGTAAATATTTGGTGAAGAGTAATAAAGGTATTCCTTACATATAGATGGATCACACGACAATAGTATGTCACCTCTCCCAAATTCTGGTCACTGGAAAATTGTCATGTATTAGGCTGCGTTTTGTGTGTAGCTTGAGTTCCACTGTTGGATATAAGTATGTATTTGTATGCACTTGACACTCATGGTGGTGAGGGTGGTAGTGAAGGAGGCATTCAGATGATAATGACTTGGATTTGTAATCCAGATTTCTTGAAACCACTCTGCTAGTACAGTACCTGCAGGAGTTTCACAGTGCCTTTCAAAGGTGGGCAGTTTGTCAACATAAGCATCATCTTCTGAAACCCATGAGCAAAAGAAATGCAAAAGAAAAACAATGAAAACACAAATTCCAAATGAAAATTAAATAGCTTGCTTATTAACCAAAACACAAACATTATGAAAAAATAAAGATCATAGACATAGAATGGTGGACACATGGTTTTTTATTATCAAAATTGTATGCAACAATCACTACACCAACCTATAATCAAATACAAAAAGGGACAGACAAATAAATGAAATAATTCCGTGTTATATTCCCAAGTGCAAACTCTTCATATATGGGATAGTTTTTTGCAGCAAGAGCAGTAACACACAGGAGGGCACTGTAGACTGATGGGTGCTGGTTAAGAGTTACCTATTGTGACTCCTCAGCTAGAAGTTCTCATGAGTAGTTACTACTTTCCATCTCAGAATCACAGAACTGAAAAGGGCCCCATCTACTCTAGCCCACTGCAACTGCAAATGCTCCCTAAACTAAGAAACACATGATGATTCACTCAGCTTAAAAAACCCCAGAAAATAAGATTGTCCAAATTTTCCCAGAAACACCTTCCATTGTCCAATGGATCTTACAATTGGGAAGCATTTTCCAGTTTGCTTTACTTAAGCTAATGCTAAAGGCTGGTCCAACCTCATCAGATCTTGGAAGCTGCAGGGTCAGCTCTAGGTAGTATTTGGATGGGAGACCACCAAAGAATACCAGGGTCACATCATTGAGACAGGCAATGGCAAACTATCTCTGAATGTCTCTTGCCTTGAAAACTCCACAGGGCTGCCATAAGTCAGCTGCCACCTGATGGTAAAAAAAAAAAAAAAGTTTCTCTCCAATGGCCTCCTTATTTGTGACCCTGCTTAGTCCAAGTCTTAATACAGTCAAAAGTAATTCTCACCAAATATGCTCTGTAATAAACAAAACAAAAATACAAAGGTCTGGGCATTACAGTTCCTAGCATATACTTCCTAGTTGATTTTTTTTTTTAAAAAAAAAAATTGATTGTTTTACTTTAAGCCTCTTCAAGTGTGATACATGGAGAAGCAGCAAATAAACAAACAAATAAATACAGCTATGGTTCTGAACAAAGCCTTTGTACATCTGAGTAATTCAGTAGTGGCCCAATGAACTCAGTGTTGAATTAGACCCTGGGGGCTCTTTAAGTACATTCATCACCTCTTGCTGCATAATTTTTAGTAGGATGCACACATGTATCAAACATACTAGCTGGTTATGTGAGCTTTTATGGTGCCAACTGAACCTTCAAATCACTGTTATCTATTCCTTGAAAACAGAACTACTCAGTCCCAGTTATTCTGTTCCAGAAACTAAAATATCCTTAAAAAAGTACTAAAAGTTATCTTTATGACAGGGGAAAACTGAAAGGAGGTTGTTAAAATGAAGATACTTTTTGGGAACATGGTCTTGCCTCTGTCCCTACTCAGAGAAAATGTTGCAGAGAATACAGAATTTGAACATTTAATGAGATTTTCCCCTTTACCACAATGAACAATCAACAATAACAAAGGACAAACAGGTTGGCCCCAATATTATCAAAATGTGCCTGTGCTTAATGTATTCAAGAAAACACTCTAGAAATAATTTCCTTTGTACGTGAGAGTAAACATACTCATGGCCATATCTAGAAACATATCCTACATCAGCTCAAGTTTCTAGGAATGAATACACAAACTGAACACCCACGTATTAAAAAGTTAAGAGATTGTGTAGGTTGATTGAGTGCATGTTCAATATATTTAGCCCCCAATTCTTGACCTTAATATTATCAGCATAAACAATGCTCATGCTGGTTGCAATTAACAAATAAACAAATAAATGTAGCCGAAACAATAAAGTACAAATGAGTAACTCCTTATTAACCATTTTAGTTCTGAATTTCTGCAGTTCCTTTATCCCACCATATGCTCAATAAAATCTCGAAAGACAACACAGAAAAAAGCTACTGTAGCTTTGGTGATTTTAGCACACAGGACAGGCATCTTTACAAACATATAAACATTTCCAATATACAGAGCAGCCTTAACATATGCATGAATACTGAGTCATGTTCCCTGTCTTGTTTATGAATCAAGTTCTTGGATGAGCCTTTAAAAACAGTGGCATTCTGTGGAGTTCCTTTCTTCAGAGAATGCTGCACTACCTTACAATTTAACATTTACTTTAGATAAGGCTTTTGGTTCACCATGACTCTTTTAAAGGGCTGCAGTTCCAAGAACTTACTTGTCTACTATCCATTGGGGCATCTAGCTCCATCACTTAAAAGCTGAAGGAAGAGAGAGGTATGTTTGTTTGAACTCAAGAAAGTAAAGGAGACTATGATATTTGGCAGGTCTAAGATGGCAGTTTACATCTCTGTACAGAAGAAGTCATACAGAAGAGGTAGGAATCATTCTAAGGATTAAATAAGCAGAGCAGCTGGATGAAGCCATTTATCCATTGCCAACTTGTCCACTCTTGGCCAAAGAGCCTTCACCTTGGCCCACTTTAATACTTTACCATGAACTCTGTTCGAAGGTACCCACCCATCCTTTACTCTTAACATGTTTGTCCCTGCCAAATGAACAGGGCAAACAGTTGACCATATGTTACTGTATTGTCAGCCGTATAGTGACATTTGGTCTTTAAACATAACTACAATCTTACCAAATTTTCCAGGCAGACCTGATGGATTTGATGTTTCCCTCCTCCACTCAGATTATTCTAATGACACCACCTTTAGGATGGCCAAATTTTACATCTCGGCATGTTTAACAAGGAAGCAGCTGGTTAAGTCTTATTAATTATGACTATACTATTGAAATCAGACTATTATGTGGCTTTGACTCTAGTGTCAATCTCATTTGATCTATGATTGCAATAACTAAAGTTACTTACTAGCATTAAATAAGGAGGATGTATCTATTCCTCCCAGGTACTATCTATTCAAATGGGAACCCTTTGGAATAAAATTGTTACAAGGAAGACCCAGGACTATGGTTCTGAGAAAGACTGGCCAGTGTTCATAAGGAAAAAATATAAAGTATACCTTTTCAGGCAGCTTTTTTCTGACATTGTTGAAATTGATATTTTAATGATCAATAGACCTAATTCTCAACATGGTTGAGATACTTCAATTCAGAGACTGGAGCTGAGAAGAAATAAGACAGATCATCCTACAAAACTGAGAAAAGCCCCAGTTTTGTAGAAAAATCCAAAATCTAATCCATCCATCCATCAATCAATCAATCAGTGTCTGGGAGGTTAAAATCCCCCAAATTATAAAAACAAAGAAACAAATGCTCTCAGTGGCTGTTACTAGGCAACCAGAACAGTACTGTCAGCCTTCAAGTCTTGGTTTCTGTTAGTAAAAGGCAGTGAGAGGGGGAGGACCCTTTCCAGGACTGTTTTGGCCTTTGAGGGGCCAGGCCTAGCAGCAACCACTGAGCAATTTGGTGCCCTGAGACTTCCATGATTCACCTGGCTGCTTACTACTGTTCAACAACAGCCATCCTATGAAAGCCAGCGTGGTGTAGTGGTTATAATTTCAGAACAGGATCTGGGAGACCTAGGTTCAAAACCCAACCTGCCATGGAATTTCAGTGAGTGACTTTAGGCCAGTCACACATTCTCAGCTTAACCTTCCTCACTGGGTGGTTGTGAGGATAAAATGGAGGAGAGGAGAAAGATGTAAGCTGCTTTGGGTCCCCATTGTGAAGAAAGGTGGGATATAAATGAAGGAAATAATTATCAATATAGATAAAGATGGGGGAAGCATATAAAAAGTAGGTTGGCGGGTGGGGTGGGGAGAAAGAAGCCAGGAAGGGTGACAACAATGAGGGTTTCCAGCAGGAGGAGAAGAAGTAATAGTGTGGGGAAGGGAATACGGGGGAAAGTGAGGTGTGACCTGCAAGTTCTTGCAGGTTACCCACTGTGCAACTGGGTCATAGTTTTCCCGAGTAGAGGATGCAAAGGAGAGGGAAGGAGAGACAGCTGAAGATAGGGGGGCTGATAAAAGTAGGTTGGCTAGTGGATGGGAAGGAAAGAACTAGAAGAGGCTATGGAGGATTTTAAGGAAGGGAAAAGAGGAAATAGCAGGGGAGGGCTAAATAAGATGCCCCCTGCAAATCCTTGTGGGTCCCTTATTTGTGCTGTACAATTTATAAGTTAATTGTAATTTTTAGCATTCTATTTTATTTAAAAGTTATAAGATACTGGCAGCTGCCTTGGCAGAAGTTGGCTAAATAAGCATTATAAATATTTTAATTAATTATAAAATAAATAATTGCAATATTTTTGTAGTCACAGCATCTCTTTCTACACATCAATTTGAAGGGTAGCCAAATTTGTGAAATCATGTTGCATAATATGCCAAGAATCTTGATTCTTAAACAATGTTTACCTTCCCAAATAAGCAGAAACCAGCAATGGTTATTATGTTTCACAGCAATTTATTTAGAAAGCCATCACATTTATTTAGAAAATTTTATTTTGCATGTTTCTGAAATTTTACCCTGAAAAAATGAAACACTAGAGAACAATTTTACATTCACTAACAGAAAATACTGGTAGTGAAAACCGAGTGTGTGTGCGCTCTCTCTCTCTCTCTCACAAGCAGAAGAAATCATGGTTGTACTTATATACATAAGGAAATTGTAATTTTAATGGGAAATGATCATGTTTTGATCACCTGTTATACACAAAACCTGAGTTAAATATTCCAACTAATAGGCAAAACCTTTCACTAATCAATTTAGTCAACCTCTTTGCAAACTTGTCCTTATATATAATCACTGATACCAGCACATTACTCAACAACAACATATCTCATTAAAAGCTACACGGATGAAGTTTCAAACAAGTTGCACCAGCCCATGAAACATATATACTTGTATATGCTCCTGCAGAGTGCAGGGGGTTGGACTAGATGACCTGCAAGGTCCCTTCCAACTCTAACATTCTATGATTCAGTGCCAGTCAGTCCACTGACTGACATGCATTGCCATCACTATGGTCATTTTATTGACCAACAGCAAGAAGGAGTAAAGCATATAGATATATGAAGAGAGAAACACAAAGTTAGAAAATTGACTCAAGCAGTCTTTCCCCTCCACACCATCCACTTGACATACAATATGCAAAGAGAAACAAATGTGATCTTAGGTTTTTCAGAAGGACAAACTAAAAATTCAAGCACTTCAAACCACATTCAGTCTTCTAACACTTTACAACTGAGGGTTTGAATATATGCTCCAGTTGTGAGAATCAACTTCTAATAAACAATTACCTAAAAATGAACTGAAGTGTTTATGCACACGAAAGCTTATACCCAGAATTAAAATTTGTTGGTCTTAAAGGTGTCACTGGACACAAACTTTGTACTAATGATATGATTGTGTTCAGAATCAAAGCCAATGGTTTCCCATAAATGTGGGAAATACTATGTTCATGTCTATCACAAAAATAAAGACAACACACACACACATACACTTTAGTTCATTTTGGTTTTCCAGATTGTCAACTTTGACTTCCTTGAAAGCAACATCCAGCTGGTTGCCACTCATTGAGGACAGTCATGTGGACAATTTGGTCAAGAGAAAGCTGAGCTATAAGGTGTAAACACTCACAAAACAAAGTTTAGACTAATAGCAAAACGGGTCCAAAGACAGGGAAATACGGAAACACAATTTAAAAACCTCAACAATGTAGCATACAATGAGAACTGAAGAAGACAAGAAATTATCTGTAGAAGAGCGGAAGCATTGATGAAAGGATAGCCAGGTCATAAAGGAAAACCTCGAATCTGCAGCATGAAACAGCCATATCAGAAAAAAAGAGGATGATTTAAAAGTAGACAGAGAAATCAAGGCCCGAAAATGTAATCAAAAACGGCAGAAAGACCCCAAATATTTGTTGGTCTGAGCAAAGTGGAGAACAGGAAGAACAGAGAAGACCAAAGAATGAAAAAAAATCAAAGGCATCCCATGCGGTCAGCAACAGAATATTTAGCTAACCTAACCTCTACTTTACTTTTTAGTACAACCTTCCAAATTTCAAATACAAAAAAATCTTAATGTCGGGAACTTTCTGAAATATTTCTAAAATTTTGGAAAACATTCACTCTCTCCTGTCCAAGCAGCAAATATAATTGGTTTATAGCCTCACTTGGCAATAAGCAATCTTTCAGTGCAATTTCAGTTCCTGCCATCCTTTCCTATCTTTCTTTATGAAGGAAATGTATTTCCTTTTCATTGCTTTTTCTAGTTTTCTAGTTTAACTAGATTTAGTTTAACTGAGTTCCAGCAGGAACTCAACACCCAACAGCAGAAACTCATTAGCACATTAGGCCACATGCCTGACAGTGCAGCTCATTAGCATATTAGGCCACCCCCCATTTCTTCTCTTGGCTTGCCCGGGTGCCCCGCAGCTGCGGGGAGCCCAGGCAAGCCCCCCTTGAAGGGAAAGGAAGGCAGTTTAAACTGCCTTCCCTTGGCTTGCCCAGGCGCCCTCACGCACACAGAGGTTTTGACTGTAGTGGGTGTGGCCAACTCTGAAGCCAGCCAGAACTTCGTTCCTGTGTGTTCCTGCCCAAAAATAGCCCTGAGTTTAACTAGAAATTAGATTTAACTAATTTAGCAACATGCTGTATTAATTACTAAATATTCATGGTTTTAAATTTTGCTGTATAGCTGTTGGAATGATAGGCTTAGAACTATGCCGGCTAGCATCCAAAAGAATACACATAACTATTCCAGGCGTGCACTGTTTTCTGTGCAACTTTCCAGAGAAGTCCCACTGAATACCCAAACTATTGCAAACCTTCCCCAAAATAAAAAGCAACTTGGGTTTTGGAAACAAGACAGGAATTTTCCATGTAGAAGATCTGCCAGCACACAAGTTTTGTTCCTTCTCCTGCCCTGATTTCCCCTTTGAAAAGTTCTTGCATTCCATCAAAAATGCCTTTTGATAACACTGAAATGTAAAACAAAAATTGAGGGACTCTTCCTGTGTGGGTAGCTTAGGAAAAAAATAGGTAGCTATGCAGAACATGTGTGTGTGTGTGTTGGGGGGGGTCGGTCCCTTAGATCCTGGCCATTTTAGATAGATAGATATCACAGAGTCAGACTACAGTTCATCAAAATTGCAATTTACTTTCATATTTAAAAAGTGCTTTAACATACCATGAACATGATAACGGAAAACAACAAAAACATAACCAAATAAAGGGTTTCAGAAATAAAAATAAGCTACTCAGCTCACAAAAACTGTGTTTCAAAAGACAAAAGCTTTTTTTTACCAATTGTGGGAGTAGTGGCTGCACTCAAGGAGTTGGTGGACGAAATGGAAGAGGTGCTTTCAGCACGAGCTAAAGGTGCTATTGGAGGAGGACTGGAAGAGTGAATCGGTGGGCTAAAAGGTCTGGACTGCAGAAAAACACACAACACAAGAATAAAAATGTAACTGTTATAATTTCTCCTGAATATGAACTCAGATATATTCCTAATGATATAATGCCATCCTCCTAGGCTCTTGGCACACCCAGAATTAATCCATAGATATTAAGAAGAACTACAGACCCAATGATTTTTCAGCTGCTGTTCACCGACTACAAGGTTCCTCTGTAGGATGACTGCATGTTTCACTACACTATTTAATGTGGGTAACCAATATATTTAGCAAAGCTGAGAAAGCCTTGCTGAGAAAAAGTCTGCAAGATGGGACCAAATGGAGAAAGCGACTAAAGCTGAAATACTGAAATATTTAATTTGCAATGAAAAAGTACAAAAGGCATGTCAGTTTGTCCATGAAAAGATAGATGAGTTTGTTTCACCATGAGAATCCATACTGGTGGATTTCTTTTCAGATTTTTCAAAGAAAATCTGAAAACTATTTTACAATACAGTGGTGCTGCAAAGGTTACACTTTTCAAAAAAACTACACAGAAAGCATTTGAGAATGAAAAATTAATAAAATATCATCTAGACTGTCACAGATTGTGAGATAAGACTGTCACATGTGGTTGGAAGTCACAACTGGTATATGCCACTCTCCTGTGACTATTTTGGATTAATAAAGGCTGCACTGCTTTTAAGCATGCCTGATATGACAAATGGTTTAGAATGCTTCAAGATCAGACATTTGGTCAGGCATCTCCCAACTTTGTTCAGCCCCCCCACCCCCCCGGCCACAAAACAGTGGGGGATTTGAAGCCAAACATCCTCCTTTGACAGATGAATTGGCACACTTAGCATATGCAAAGACAATGTCTGTCCAGCCTTTTTGAAACATCTCCTAGAATGAAGTGGCAGAGCACAGCCAAGACCAGTACTTTGCTTTGAGGAAGAAATACTATTTCAGTTCAGTCTCCAAAGGAAGATGAGGGTTTGTTCTAGGTCAATATGCTATATAGTGGTTAGAGCACTGTGTTAGGACACAGGTTCATAGCCCCACTTTCCATGAAATGTACAAGGTCACTTTGGGCCATTCGTTCTCTCAGTCTGACCTATCTCATGGGGTTGTTAGTAGGATAAAATGGAGGAGGAATGCTGCCTTGAGCTCCTTGAAGAAGGGTGAGGTAAAAATACACTAAACAAACAAAACAAAGGACAGCTTGCCAAGCTCTATGGGCAAGCTCAGGGCACACAACAGAAATGCCTGTCCAAGACAAGCATGGTGCTTTACTAGTCAGCTGTTAGGGGATGACCCTAACTTCCCTTTTTTCTGTTCCATGTTCCTTTGCATTTTATACCAGTGTGATGCAACACATGAGCACCAGAAAATACAGTGACAGGACTCATGGCACTCTTAGTTGGACCACTGCTCCAGATGTGCTCATTCAAACACATTTGCATCCTTACACATGTGTTTTGTATCAGAACTGTTTTCTGACATTATAAATCATATCTTATCAAGTCCCCCCAAACTAACTTGTGCCTTCAAGCATTAAATTCTTGACAGTTTATACAAAATCTGCTAATAATTTTTTAGAGTGTATTCTGTGAACAGGTCCAAGTAACAGGGAAACAAGGTAAGGATCTGGTTAACTCATTACCTTGTTATGAATTTATTTGTTCATGTCTGTTTATCAGTATTGCGTTAGAACTGAAAAGATACTGTTTCAGTTTCATGATGAAGAAAGCACCACATACCACATCACCAACTCCGGGCTTTCCTGGAGGCAATTTTGGACGAGATGGGGGTCTAGGTGGAGGAGGTGGGGGAGTGGTGCTGCTGCTGGCTGCCAGTGGGGTTGCAGGGCGAGCAGGAGATGACGACCCTGAAATAAATACACAGTATAAATATGCTACAAGGCTGCTTTCACACTGCAGTCATCCCCCCAACCCAAGGAAGCACCCTCCAACACATAGCAGGCCATCAAGCAAACAACTGCCAAAACAGCTTTTGCATCATCTTGGAAAATACTGCATGACAAGACAATTCATATGTGTGCATGGGAACTGCATAAAGAAATTCCAGAAGGCAATAACCAGCTATATTAAAATCAAAAAGCATCTGCTACTGAGTTAGCTCATGCACTCAACAAAGAAGACATTGTGGCTGCAGTTAATATGCTGCTCCTGTATAAACCACATTCATGTAAATCAGGGAGCATCACTTGGTAAACAGCATCTAGTTTAGATGACAGTTGGTTGCTAAAGAGACCAAAATATTGTCCTGGTTTTTTAGGGCATCCCTGGAGCTTGCACTTTCCTTAATATCTTCTTGGTATAAACGCACAATGTGTTCTTGCTATGCGCATGTAATTGGGGCTGTTACAGAAAGCAATGATGTTACAATGAGCACCTAGACACTTAATGAACAGTAGGTTACAGTGAAATGGACAAACGTTGCACAGTTCTTTTTCTCTGATCGGAAAATGCTAGCCAATCAGAGAATAATTAAGATAATTAGACTGGTGAGAGGACTGATTACATCGTGACTCAGGATAAAATGCAGGCACGAAAGAAGTTGCAAAAGTCTCTAGCCACAAGGTAACTTTTACTATAAAGTGAGAAAAAAATAGTTCTACACAGTAATATGTTACTGTGAAACCTATATCCACAAGAAGTTGAACAGCAAAGGGGAGGGGTTAGTTGTATAGATGACATGCCAATGTTTATTTGTTTTATTTATTTGTTTTGTTGCACTTGTATCCCACCCTCCCCTGCAAGCAGGATCAGGGTGGATTACAACCAGATAAAAACAATTAAAATACATTATAGTAGCTGATTTAAAATCTCACAGCATAACTCTTATAATGGTGATCAATCGACAGAGTTCCCGGGTGGGCCCGTGTGTATGCCCAGATAGATCAGGAAACGGGTTAAATGAGCATTAACACCATTGGTTATATATCTCCATACAGATGAGAGGAGTGGGGTGGAGCAGGGGAGGCCGATATAAGTGGACATCTGCCGCCTCAGCCAAAGGCCTGGTGGAACAGCTCTGTTTTACAGGCCCTGTGGAACTAATAAGTCCTGTAGGGCCTTTGTCTCACCTGAAAGAGCATTCTACCAGGCCGGGGCCAGAGCTGAAAAAGCCCTGGCCGAGGCTGAGTGGATGTCTTTGAGGCCAGGGACCACCAGATGACACTGTTTCGAGGAGCACAAGGCTCTCTGGGGAACATATGGGGAGAGTCAGACCTGCAGATATGATGGCCCCAGACCACATAGGGCTTTAAAGGTTAATACCATAACCTTGAACCTGATTCAGTACTTAAATTCAGTACAGTGTTCCTTACACTGAACAATTCTACCCCAGTTTGGATCATTTCAGGCTTTTGCCTATCATTGGAGGCAGAATGGAACAGGATTATCGTTTTAAAAACTTTGAGATTACCTTCTGTGGTATCAGTGTAGCTCTTTCCTGTACTTCTCAAAATTTTCAGAACTCCACTGTCACACAAGAGAAGTCCATGCCATATCTTTGTTACATTCTAGCATTGCCCCTATGGAAACTGGAAGGACTACAGAATGAGAAGGACTCATGGCAAGGATTCTTCCCACTTGACTATAAACTTCCAGCATTCCAGAAGGCCAAAGGAAGGAACTACGTGCTGCTAAAGATAATATCAAAAGGGGTTCTAAAACATTTTTCTTTTATTTCTAACAATATTTGCACTTTTATATTCCAATGTATAATGTTTTTAGTTTGCCTCACTCTTGCACAAGGTCAAAAGAACAGTTTCTGGAAAGTAATTGACTTGTGTTGTATTTTAAACAAGAAAAGAAAGGGATATTCCTTATACAACAAAAAAAAATTCTTCGTATTTTCCATGGCTATTGACCTTAGTGCTTCAACACTGAACAAGGTTTATCAGATCAGCATTATAACCTTGTTCACCTATTCTACCACACCACTGAGTAAAGTTTGAAGCCTTTGGACAACTTAAAAAGCTTTCCTCTAATTTAAGTGGCTCTTTCATTGAAGGAAGAACCACCTAAATTGAAGGAGGTTTCCTCAGGCTGGAGGAAGGATCTTTGGAGGATGGTTGGATCTACCCACATAATCCCATCCTATCACATAATCCCATCACACAGCCATCAGGGGATGAAGTATATGAACCTTGAAGAATACTTTACTAAGCATATGCTAAATACTTCTTTCCCCAGATGTTTTTAGAAAAGTGACAACCAGGAGTCATTTCGTAGAAAAAGAGCTAGGGGAACTCATTAGCATAACTCATTAGCATATGCCACACCCCCTGACATCAGGGGCCCAGCGGTGGACCTGCAAGGCCAGCGGGAGTGCAAGGAAGCCCCACCAAGGCCCTCCCTGGCCCCAGGCAGGCAGGGGTGGGGAGAAGAGGGGAGGAAGCAATTTACCCTCCTCCTGCCTCCTCCTGGCTGAATGAGGGCTGGAAGCAGGGTGGCCGGAAGCAGGGGGCGGGGCTTCGTCATGTGACCCGCCCCCTGCACCTCACCCGGGGGAACTGCGTCCCCCCACCGAAATGACCTCTGGTGACAACAGTTTAAACCATTTCTTACACATGAAAATGCTACACATTCCAAACTATTGTTTTGTTACTTAGCGCATTATTAAAAACCAATTCTACAAAAGCTCTACAAAATTATTAATTTCAGATCACTGAATCATGTTGAGGGTGCTCTATTGATGATTATAAAGTTCTTGGAAACTCTGGAAATCTGGATTTTGAGGAACTGGAAAACTGGCCTGTATTTAACCTTGCCATTCCTGCAGCCCCTTCTGACCCCCAGAAAGATCATTCCCAGGGCTGGGGGACCTGCATAGAGGACTACCCATGCTGGTTGGGAGGGACTGGAATGAGAAGGGACAGGGGGGTGAAATTGTTCTTCCTTCTCCTTCAAGCATGGCTACATTGAGGAGAGAGGGTGACTTCACCTCCTTGTCCCTTCTCACTCCAGCCCCCCCACCTGTACATCCGTTCTTCCATGGGGTCCATCAACTCTGAGAATGATCTATTAGAAAGGGCTGCTGGAACAGAGAAGAATGTGGGAAAACTCTGTGGGCCTTCCATGCATAGATGGTTAGATACAAGACACTATTACTGATAAAATTTGAAAATTTTAAAAATTATGGCAGCATAGAGGACACAACACACTAGAAGACTGGGCTTTGAAACTCCACCCAAATGAAAGGGAATTGTGCAAGAACACATCCATCAGATTTGTGATTGTGATAAAACAATATATTAGGGGCCCCAGCAGAGCAGTATTTATTTATTTAAAAATGCATTTGCTGCTGGTCCAGAGACCTCCTCAGTACATCTCACAAAATAAAACCATACAATAGAACCACACAAACAGCGTTGCAATTATCAATAATAAACAAACCATGAAAGAGCTCATTAAATAGAAACCAAGGCATTAAAACAGCATAAAACTGCTGCCTAAAATGATATTTAATAAAAGACTTCAACATAGAGCCAATGATAAAAACAGTTCTAAAAGAATTAAATTTTGTAGTTAAAAAGAAATGTTTTGGTCTGTCACTGAAAGAAGAGTAAGGTATGAGCCATGTGAACCTCAGTTGGAAAGGCATTCCAAAGGTGAGGTGCCCCCATGAAAAATCCCTGCCTCTGGTGAATATAACTAGGGTAGGCTCCAAACTGTCATGAAACAAAATTTATAGAATATTTAATTAATGCTGGATTTTAAAATACCATGTGAAATAGGGTAGAAATTACTATTGTTTCTTAAAAACCCTGGAATGGATTGAAAGATGTCTTCCACCAGTGCAAAGGCACTTCCGTTGTTATAGGTAAGGGAATTTCCCTGACCTACTGCATCCCCCCACTGTTTGAGGGTCCCTTGACTCCCTGGAGCAGAAGGCAGTGGGCTCAGTGGGAAGTTGTATTCTGAAATCTTTGTTTCACTTTCAGTACACTGGAATTATTCCACTAGTAGTTGGCTCACTATGATCTTCCACTTAAACCACCAACTGAACTCCAAATTGCTATTCTTAGGCTGCAGTAACACACAGTTCACACAGCAAAATCCAGTTGGAAAGTACATTGAAAGTAGATTATTTAGAGTGTGTGACTGCAACCTTATGGTGTTAATCTACCTAAACAAACACACTTAAAATTAATGTCTATCCATTTTTTTAAATCTTGAATTTGTTCCCAAAGAAAAGGCACTACTCTGAAACAACTAAGTATTCATTAGCTTTGAAGACAACTGAGAAACAAAACGTTTTTATTCCTAATATCATTCCTCTCTCTCCAGTCATTAAGAAACATCCACTCTATGAGTTCTACTAATACTCAGTAGAGTTGCTCATTATTCCAGGTGGCCTTACTTTCTCCTGAAGCTTTGTTCCATCTCAGTAACAGGAATCTACATTTTCTGTGTGCTGTAGCAAGGTCACATGAGACTGCTGTATGAAGAGAGCCTCACCTAAATCACATAAATTGCCTATGCACCAAACTTAGAAGAGTGTTATCTGTGAAAATTTCCCAATGAAAATTGTGAGAGGTTTCTAAGTTACTGGGAATGAGTGCAGAGCAGAATCACTGTAACTACTCTCTATTAAAAGATTCCCCACGTGGGATCTGCTAAAGATGTGACTGATTTTAGCTCTCTTGCCTCAATTGCTCTGTGAGAATGCCAGGTACAGAAGAGAATGTGCAGTTAGCCTAGCAGTTCTTTGATTCAGAATTGTCAGTGGACAGGTATTGCTGCAATGTTACTGTTAAACCATTTCATTCCTTTTGACCTGAACTATTTAAAATACAGAAAATATATGAGTATAGACTAAGGGAAATATGGATAATGTGTCCAAACCAATTTAGCTGGAACCAATACTCATAAACCTTAACTAATGAGATGCACAATTCTATTTTATATTTCAAAATAAAATATTAAGAAAAAAGCTATTTATCTGAAGTTACCTCAATAAAAGGCCACTGCTCTTCATCACAATGATAAGTCATGTAACACGGTGGCTGCTCAAGCTGTTGTGCGAGCTTTGACCATATCAGCTCACAGACTCATTGTGTCAAACACAGCATGTTTAAGACATCATACATCTTTGCTGTGAAGTTCATGGCATCCCAACCAGATATCTAACATATGTACTATTTTGTTTCCCGGGTTGGTCTCAGAGGGAGCTTTTGTTTTGATTTGGAGTAGATACTGGATTTACACAGTACTAATTTGGGTCAGATCAAGCAATTTCCTTCCCTTCTCAAACTAGGCTGTGCATAGTGCTGATTGGCTGACCCTAGTGTCAGTCATAGAGATACTTCCCTCCTCCCTCAAGCAGTGTTCAAAGAAAAATACATGGGGAAAAAAATCAGTGAACAGACCTTTGAGTAGATAAACATGCAGGTACTTGAAGGTGAAGAAACAAAACTAAACCAAAGCAGACAGTCTGCCTGAAGCATGGGTGGGGAGAGAATGATCACTATAACCTTTCAGCCCATTGTCAGGTAACATCACTATGGGAGTGAAGAGAGAGGAACAGAGATCATCCTGCAACAACCCCTCCCCCCTTCTTTGCATTAGAGAAATCCTCATTTGAAGCAACAGACAGCTTTTCTACCTATGTGGTATGAAGGAAATAAAGCTCCCCCCATAATACATTAGACATTCAGCAATGGCAGGGAAGGAAGAACACATTATCAGGGGTCAAGGTTAAGTTGGACCACAAGAGCACTGAATAAAAAAGCCACTGGGCACAGTACAATCAAACAAAGGGAATGATTGATGTTTAAAAGCCAACCAACTAAGAGTAGCTAAAGAGGTTTTGTGTTCACATGGCAGCATTCAAGGCCACACTGAAGCACACTCAAAGCTGTTTAAACATACCACTGGTGCTTCCTGTGCCACCGCCAGAGCTGGGTCCAGGTGATGACACCACTGTTCTGTAGGTAGGTGGTGGAGGGGGAGGTGGTGTTGCTCTCTGTCCCACCCCAAAATCTTTAGGAGATGCTGCTGATGCTAAGTTATCATCTTTAACGTGGGTCTGCTCAGAAACTTTCTTCTGAACCTCTTCTAAATTGAGTGGAGATGGAACACTGTGAGAGGTTTCGGCCTCTGGAGGCTCATCTGGAGTTTCTGATGCCACTGGTGGGGACACCACTTTTTCCCTTGAAGTCACCTCTGGAGTTACGTTTTCCGGGGATGGATCAGAAAAACTGATCCATTTATCCTTATCATCCACGTTAGGAGCAACAGACTTGGGGGATAATACTGGGCCAAAAATGCTGTCCAAGTCATTGATTGATGGTAGTTTGTCACTTTTGACCTCTGTTGCTGTCTGGTCATTTCCTGTGGTCAAAGTAGTTGATTTTAAACTTTTAACATCAACTTGTACAGCTAAGTCGTACTAACGTTCTACTTATGTATGGGGCTTTTAAAATCAGCTTTAACCTAGCACAGATACTTAACATTATAAGGTGCTCTCAGGAATATAATTCATGTGCACATATATCTGTATAACAAGATTGTATTAAATACATATTTCAATAAATATTATGCAGATTCTGCCTACATGTTTTGTTTCATGTATCTATACTGAAATGAAATATATCATCATCTAGGAAGCAACATGGGCAGCTCAATCAGCCTGGTGAGTTCTTAGTAAATATTACAAGCAAGAATTTCAAACTTCCTGAAATTGAAACAGGATGACTTGCATGCAAATATGCTGAAAATATAAATACATCATACATATTTGTGCTTAGCACAATACCCTGTGGTGCTATTTTAATGTAATACATTCTTAAGTTGATCATTACTAACTATTATTGGGAGTTAGCATACTTTTGTATTGAACAGAAAAACAAAGTTCATTGAACACAGCTACAGTTAGGCATCAGAAACAGAATTTATACTTTTCCATTTGTGTCTCTTGCTAAAAAAAACTATACTTATATCAAGGTTAAAAGACATGATTACTTTGCATTTTGGCGCAATGATCCAGAATCCCTGTGCAGTGGCTTCCCATTCCAGCCTAACATGAAGAAATGCTCAAATATGCTGTGTATGAGCTATTTCCAATGACTGGGTGTTGACTAGCCAAAGAAAATGAAGAGGGTTTAAGTCTAACTTTTTCTGGATTGCTTCTGATGGTCACAGTTCTGTAGTTCTGGGTAAGCATGTATAGTGGGGAATGGTTGTATGTTCACAGACGTGGGAATCTTCTGCATGTACCGACCTCTGGATCATGCTTAACATGTTTACTATCAGCTTGTGAATCTGTCACCCTTAAACTATTAATTTTATTTTGTTACACAACTTGTGTAACACTGGAGAATTATATTAACTTGTTTAGGCTATTTATTTGCTGCATTCTGCAGAAAATGCTCAAAGCAGCTTATAAAGGTCAAGTTAAAAGCATAAACAATTTTGAAACCAATAAAATCAAGTTAACAATCTAAAATCTGAAGTAGCAATGATAAAAAAACAAAAAAAACCCATAATAAAAAGGTTCAAATAGAATGTAAGGCTTAAAAACACACACATAGAAAGTGAGGCACCTAAATTAGATGAATACCTGGGCCAATTAAAACAACTTCACCAAGCACCTAAAACAGCAGACTAGATACCAGGTGAACCCTGTCAGAAAGTTATTCAACAGTTGAGGCACTAGAGAAGAAGAAGAGATTGGATTTATACTTCGCCCTTCACTACCCAAAGGAGTCTCAGAGCGGCTTACAAACTCCTTTCCCTTCCCCTCCCCACAACAGATACCCTGTGAAGTAGGTGGGGCTGACAGAGCTCTTGACAGAAACTGCTCTTTTTCGAGAACAGCTCTTATCAGAACTATGGCTTGCCCAAGGTCATCCAGTCAGGTGCAAGTGGAGGAGTGGGGAATCAAACCCGGTTCTCCCAGATTGGAGTCCGCGCACTTAACCACTACACCAAACTGGCTCTCTGTCAGAAGACTTTCTGTCTGGTTGCCACTCATCTTACTTCAGAAGGTGGCAACACACACAGAACAAGAAATATGTGATGATATGGTAGCTAGTATACATTTTCCTCCATATTGTAACCAGTTCCTCATTCCATGACCATAAAAAAGACAACTTGTAATCAGGGATTATTGTGGCATTCTATTAGTTGATATCTTGTGATCAAATGTGGGTAAGTCTACCTACTGGGCTGCATATCAGATTGAACATTACAAATAGGACCATGAATGAGCACTCTGATGGTGTTTTGGACCCCCCCTCCAGTTTTTATATTTAGATGTGTGTGTATGTGTACACACATACACACCATAATGAAGAATTCAGATGTATGCAATCATATAAAGAGTTACTGTAATCAAAGCCCTTTGAAGTTAATAGGCTTAGACTGAAGTTACTCAGTATCAGAGTGCAGATAGATAATTTAGTGTGACATTACTTAATATCACAACAGAGAATGATCAGGCACATGTTTGAGCATCTGCTAAAAACTTTTGGTATGATTTTTCTGCAGATCCCTGAATCACATCAATGTGCATTTTAAAATCATCCCTCCCTACTATTCATAGTTCCCAGGCACCGGAGAACCTTACCAAACTCCCTGAACACAGGCTTCGGAGGTGGTCTGAATGTCAAAGTGTATGCCCATGGCACATGTCCCCCCTCAGTGTTTGGTTATACTGGGAGAAAGCTCTACAGAAAAATGGGGAGAGGGTCAATAAGGAGAGGACTGTTCTTGCTTTATCCCTGGGGTTCTATCTCTACCAAATTTGCATACTCTGCTGGGAGTCAATTGGAAATCCAAGAAGTAGTGAGGGATCAAATATTAAACAGGACAGAGTTGGGTTAATCTTATCATCTGTAGTTGTAAGGTGTCTGGACAGTGGAATAAATGGGGCGGGTATCTCTTGGGAACCCAATCTGTGCACACACAAGGAAATGGAAGTGCTATAGTTTTGAAAATTTGTATCTTGAACCTTTATCTGTAAGTTCAGTGTGCTCCAAGTTAGAGAACATGACATTTCATAACCTGTCACAGAGAAATCTATATTTTACAAATATATGTATTATGTATGTGTGTTTGTAAAATCATCCTAGGAAATAAAACACCACATATGGATACATATTTAATTTAATACTTAATTAATTTTGAAGGCAAATGTAACACCTGCCAAACAGTATACATAACTGGGGTAAGTGGCAGTGTGTATATAAATAAAATTCTGATTAATAAAGCACAAAGGTTTTAGCTGAAAATGTATATATTGGTAGGGAAATAGTTAAAACACCAAGTATTATGCATTGTGTTCTTATCATGCTTATCTTTTCAAAAGTTAGTTTGCTTTTCCCTAGTTGAACATGCAGGCCATACATATAAATTCTGTTCAAAGCAAGTTCACTCTCAGCCCTTACACAACTGAGCATATTCACTTGTGACATGAATTATTTACCTATACAAGCACCTTATTTCCTCTTTCTATATGCCACAATATCCTTTTATTCAATAAAGATTCTGGTATTATATTACCTCACTACAGTCATTATACTCCTAATTTCAAGGTAAAGATCTCTCTTATTCTGCTAACTAGGGCTCCTGCCAGTTATCAGCAAGATCCCTCAGTGTATGAAGAACGGTGGCTAACTAAAGCTTCCCAAGTTCCTTAAATAAAGCTGAGTGCATCACAGCTGGGAGTTAACAAAACTATTGATAAATCAATGGATACAAAACTTTACCATGATAATCCTATTTCTGTGGTAAACCTGTGCAATTTTTGAACATCATATGATAGTAAAAAATAATTTCAGAATCTCATGGGCTGTGGAAAAAAGATTCTGTATTAGACTTTTTAGCAAAACAACATCTTCTAATATGGGTGGAAATATTAAATTCATGGATGTTAGGTATGTATAAAATGGATTTCATTGTGTAGAGTTTACATTTAGTTAGCATTAAAAGTTCAGAACTCATATTGAGCATATTGTGGTCTGCAGAACAAGTAGCCATTTGTCTCAGACATTCTTACCTACTCCAACTGTTAAAGGAGAACCAGTGCGGGGAGGTGTAGCTGGAACATTTTTAGGAGGAAGTGGTGGAGGTGCTGTGAAGAGAGATGCAAATATCTTAATTAAAAGTTGGGAGAAGGTCTTCAAGTAATCTATAAGTCAGTCATATCAAGAGAGCAATTTAAACTATGTCTCCATAAAAACTAAGTACTACATAAATACAGTTCTTCACATCAGGGAAGAGTCCACCCTTCAAAGCAGCCATTTTCTCCAGGGGAGCTGATATCTGTCAGCTGGAGATCAGTTGTAAAAGTAGAAGATCTCCAGGCCTTACCTGGAGGCTGGCATTCCTAAGCACCTTAAAGACTAACCACATTTGTGGCCAGGTATGAGCTGTTGTACAGGGATGCAGTGGCTAAGAGGTCAAAACACTGAGCTGCAAACCAGAAAGTCTGTAGTTTGGCAGTTCAAGACCCTAGTGCTGCATGACGGAGTGAGCTCCCATCTCTGGCCCCAGCTCCTGCCAACCCAGCAGTTCGAAAGCAAGAAATTGCAAGTAGATAAATAGGTACCACTTCGGTGTTCCGTGTACCTTGGCATTTAGTCACGCCGGCCACATGACCATGGAAATGTCTTTGGATAGCGCTGGCTCTTCGGCTTTGAAACGGAGATAAGCACCACCCCCTAGAGTCAGATTTGACTACCTTTTGAGCAAGGGGAACCTTTACCTTATGAGCTGTTGTGAGTCACTGCTCACTCTTTCAATTCAGTTAGGAAAAACCTTTTTGAACAACAACAAAAAAAGGATTGTACAGTGCTGTATGGATTATTTTTTAAGTGAATTAAAATTGTTTTGAAAATCTTTTGATATTTCCATGACACCCCATGGTAGGATATGTTGGAGTGTTGGAATCTAAGGATAGGAATCACTACATTTTCTGTTGTTTTCACTTTTTTAAATATATAATATATATATATATATATATATATATACGACCAGATGTTGTTTTCTTATGTGCTTTTGCAATTGCTACAAGTTTGTATAATAGGCCATAGATAGTAGCCGTATCAATTCTTCAAATTATCCTGGTGTCAAAGATTCCATTTGTCAGGTTGTGTGTCACTTCCATCAAAAGTAGTGGACCACTACTACTATCTATGGCCTATTATACAAACTTGTAGCAATTGCAAAAGCACATAAGAAAATAACATCTGGTTATACACACACACCCCCCAAAAATTATGCATGTATTTCTGGATGTGTGTCATTGCAATATAAAAAATATTGACCACTGAGGAAGGCCTGAAGGGGCCGAAACACGTATGGTACTTAGGTCAGAAAGTTTTACCCTTCAATTGTATTTGTATAATAACTAACTTGGTTGTATAAGCCTTTTAAGTTTGAGACTTAGACTATTTCTTTTAACCGCAGTATGTTTTAGCTATGTGTACACCTTAATAAAATTTGTATTTTTAATATAATCTAGTTGTTAGCTTGACCCTCTTAGTTCACAGCTTATTTTGGGTTGAGTTTCCTCCCCCCCTTTCCGTTTTTATTAGAATTCTGAGCACTTTTAAAAAGTAATTAGCAGCTCGACACAGCTGCATTGAAGATCAGAGATGGCTGTGGGGAGTCAAAGGTATTTAACTTTCTATCTGTGCCGTTATCTCAAATCCCCCCCACCTGAAAGCTGCAATTAGGTCCACAAGAAAAAAGGGTCAGGTACAAATGTTGCCCTTCAGGTCAGAAGGTGTCCAATATGCTACTGGGGAAGAGCAGAGGGCAAGTACAAGTAACGCCGGAAAGGGTGAAGCAGCTGGGCCAAAGCCGAAAGGACGCTCAGTTGTGGATGTGTCTGATGGTGAAAGGAAAGTCCAATGCTGCAAAGAACAATACTGCATAGGAACCTGGAATGTAAGAACTATGAATCAAGGTAAGCTTGACGTGGTCAAAAATGAGATGGCAAGACTGAACATTGATATCTTAGGAATCAGTGAACTAAAGTGGACAGGAATGGGCGAATTTAACTCAGAAGACCATTATATCTACTACTGTGGCCAGGAATCTCGTAGAAAAAATGGTGTGGCCTTTATAGTCAACAAGAGAGTGCAAAAGTCAGTACTGGGATACAATCTCAAAAATGACAGAATGATTTCGATCCGATTCCAAGGCAAACCATTCAACATCACAGTAATTCAAGTCTATGCCCCAACCACTGATGCAGAAGACCTACAACACCTCCTAGAACTAACACCAAAAAATGATGTCCTCATCATCATAGGGGACTGGAATGCTAAAGTAGGAAGTCAAAAGGTAACCAGAATAACAGACACGTTTGGCCTTGGAACCACTAGGCCATTCAGGTTTGACCTAGATCGCATCCCTGATGAATATACAGTAGAGGTGAAGAATAGATTCAAGGGTCTGGATTTGATAGATAGAGTGCCTGAAGAACTATGGACGGAGGTTCGTGACATTGTACAGGAGGCAGCAATCACCACCATCCCAAAGAAAAAGAAATGTAAGAAAGCAAAGTGGCTTTCTGATGAGGCTTTACAAATAGCAGAGGAAAGAAGGAAAGCGAAAGGCAAAGGCGAAAAGGAAAGATTTACCCAACTGAACGCAGATTTCCAGAGAACAGCAAGGAGAGATAAGGAGGCCTTCCTGAATGAACAGTGCAAAGTAATAGAAGAAAACAATAGAATGGGAAGGACTAGAGATCTCTTCAAGAAAATTGGAGAAATCAAGGGAGCGTTCCATGCAAAGCTGGCCATGATAAAGGACAAAAACGGTAGGGACCTAACAGAAGCAGAAGAGATTAGGAAAAGATGGCAAGAATACACAGAAGAACTATACAAGAAAGACCTCGATGTCCTTGACAACCACGACGGTATAATCACTGACCTCGAGCCAGACATCCTGGAATGTGAAGTTAAATGGGCCTTAGAAAGCATTACTAACAACAAAGCTAGTGGAGGTGATGGTATTCCAGCTGAGCTATTCAAAGTCTTAGAAGATGATGCTGTTAAAGTTCTGCACTCCATTTGCCAGCAAATTTGGAAAACGCAACAGTGGCCACAGGATTGGAAAAGATCAGTATACATTCCAATCCCAAAGAAGGGCAATGCCAAGGAATGTTCAAACTATCGCACAATTGCACTCATATCACACGCTAGCAAGGTCATGCTCAAGATCCTACAAGCTAGGCTTCAACAGTACGTGGATAGAGAACTACCAGAAGTACAAGCTGGGTTTCGAAGAGGTAGAGGAACTAGAGATCAAATTGCCAACATTCGCTGGATTATGGAGAAAGCAAGAGAGTACCAGAAAAATATCTACTTCTGCTTCATTGACTATGCTAAAGCTTTTGACTGTGTGGATCACAACAAACTATGGCAGGTCCTTAAAGAGATGGGAGTACCAGACCACCTCACATGTCTCTTGAGAAACCTGTATAAGGGCCAAGAAGCGACAGTTAGAACCGGATATGGAACAACTGATTGGTTTAGCATAGGAAAAGGAGTACGACAAGGATGTATATTGTCGCCTTGCTTATTTAATATATATGCAGAGTACATCATGCGAAATGCTGGCCTGGATGAATCACAAGCGGGAATTAAGATTGCTGGGGAAAAGATCAACAACCTCAGATATGCAGACGATACCACTCTAATGGCAGAAAGTGAAGAGGACCTAAAGAGCCTCTTGCTCAGGGTAAAAGAGGAGAGCGCAAAAGTGGGCTTGAAGCTCAACATCAAAAAAACTAAGATCATGGCATCCGGCCCCATCACTCCTTGGCAAATAGAAGGGGAAGTCGTGGAAGTAGTGACAGACTTCACGTTCCTGGGATCCCAGATCACCGCAGACTGTGACAGCAGCCATGAAATTAAAAGATTTCCTTGGGAGGAAAGTGATGGCGAACCTAAACAGCATGATAAAAAGTAGAGACATCACCCTGCCAACAAAAGTCCGCATGGTCAAAGCAATGGTATTCCCAGTAGTCATGTATGGCTGTGAGAGTTGGACTATAAGGAAGGCCGAGCGCCGAAGAATAGATTCTTTTGAACTATGGTGCTGGAGGAGACTCTTGAGAGTCCCTTGGACTGCAAGAAGAACAAATCAGTCAATCCTCAAAGAAATCAACCCTGACTGTTCCCTGGAAGGCCAGATAATGAAACTGAAGCTCAAATACTTTGGCCACCAAATGAGAAGGGAGCACTCACTGGAGAAGACCCTGATGCTGGGAAAGATTGAAGGTCAAAGAAGACGGCAAAGGATGAGATGGTTAGACAGTGTCATAGATGCAACGAACATGAAATTGAGTGAACTTCAGAGGACAGCAGAAGACAGGAGGGCCTGGCGGGAGCTGGTCCATGGGGTCGCGAAGAGTCGGACTCGACTGTGCGACTGAACAACAAAAACAAATGTTGTGTGGGTTTTGTTAATTCATTTATTAAAATGTGAAGATGACCTAATCCCAAATATGTAGTCGGACTCGGTGGTGCTGTACTTTTCAAGAGATGACAATTTTTGTCTTCAGACTCCAGAGCATATGGGCTATTAGAAATGTTTTAAAATTATGTTGACACTTTTATTCCGGTTTTCCATGAATCAAATTTGTAGTAGTAATTAGGGAGCTATTGTATTTATGGCATGCTGCTGCAGTTGCTAGGAGATTATTTTTCCGATAGGGAGTCAAGTTTAACATTGCAAGCTGAGATCACAAACAGACGCTATTCTCCCCAGGGACTGAGAGCAGTCTCTTCATCCAGTATTGAAAGCTGGGTTTCCAATGCATAATTCAACCAATATCTCTTGGTTTCCATGACAGTGCAAAACCCTCAACTGTGCTACTTAAATCTATCTAATATTTCAGTTACAGAATAATAAAAAAAGGAAATAATTTTTCAAATAGAAGATATTTAAACTTACTTCCATCAGGAAAAGGTCGTGGTGGATTTGGAGATTCTACACTTGAATTTGCTGGTTGTACCGAACCCCATACCTCAGGTTGATCTATGGGAGCTGAAGCCACATATATATGCATGATACATACAAATCTAGAAGTAACATAAGGACTTGATTCCAACTATAGCTTCTCTTTTACAGCATCAATTGAATTGAACCCTGATCTGTAAAGTTTACTTGACATGTACATTTTTAAGACACAGATTTTTTTCTATAATGGGGAATGCTGCCATTGCATATATCTTTCTCTCTCTGCAGACATGCACAGAGACAGCAATGGCTTTTTAAGGAAAGCAACTAAGATGAAAGAGACATTTGCATTGCTATGCATCCATTATAGGGTATGTACTTTTTTCTGATAATGAGATTCGAGTTGAAAAAAAAGTCAATAATAATAAAGCTCATATAAATAAAAGAAATCTTGAGATGGATACCCAGACTGGCACACGTCCTTTCTTGATTCAATGCTGCATCTCTGATATCTACAGTTCTCTTTCGCATATATTTGCCTATTCATACTAATGAATAAGTACATCCAACAAAAGTTGTATTGTGCCATATTATTCTTGTCTGTATGGAGCACTTTATCTGTTTGTTGTGATTTAATGGTTTTTACTGTTTTATATTGTTTTATGTATGGGCTTTTCCCCCTGTGTAAGCCGCCCTGAGCCCGTTCGCGGGGAGGGCGGGGTAAAAATGCAAATAAATAAATAAATAAATAAATAAATAAATAATTATCACCTTGTCTGGGCCTGATTCCAGGTTTTTTCTGGGCTATAAGTAATAGGAATTCAGCAACCACCCATGTTCTCAACTTAGAGCAGAAATGGTTAAGAAAAGGTTAGAAAGTATTTGTTGTATGGGACAAAAAGAGGATCATAGGGGATCGTTGTTTATTTCATAACAAGTCTAGAAACAAGATAAGGCAGTTGTTACTAGCTGCTACAGAGGGAAAACAGCAAACATCCCCCACAGACTTCAGATGTTTTCAGTTTGGGGAGTTATACCTTGCTGTTGTTAAGCATTTTCTTTCCCATTTTTTCTTGTATCAAAATATGCTCAGACAGATTTAGGCTGAACCGGACATATCTCCCTCTTAAAGTGGGTGTGTGGTTCTCCAGCTCTGGTACCTTTGCATCTCTCTACCCTTGGTCTATTAACACCACATGTATCCAAAACTTCACCATGAATTTTCCTACCCACTCTGCATAGTTTTGACTTTAAAAAACTTTCTTTTAGGCTTCCAGTATAATTGTCAATTTAACCATTTATTCTGTGCTCTCCCCTTTTAAAAGAAAAAAAAGCCCATTCTTTTTTTTTTTTTACTTAACTCCTTTTTTCCCTCCAAAAACCTTCAGATGTGCTGGATACAGGAAGGAGTTCTTCCAGAGTGAATTTCCTATTCACTATCTAAAAAGATGCGATTGCATATCCATACCAGGCTCACCATTCAAAGTATGCATTTATGGGTACTCAGACTGACATGTTCTCTCAGATATATAAGTCATCTGTTTTGCATTTATTTTACCAGTTTATTTTGTTCATAATCCACCCCATGCCACAGGATGACAGTAGACAACGTGTTAAAAAAATGATGTAAAGCAAATTAACAAAGACATTTCTTCAGTTATTACTTGACTGACACAGAGAACGCTACATATATGAAATTACCAAACCAATCACAGCACAGTCAGCAACACTGGATTTCCCACCTACCTTCCAACTTCTGCTCCTCAAATGCAGACTCTAGTGGTGGGCCAAACAATGGTGCTAAGACTGCAGGGTCTTCAGGGGCTTT
Source organism: Gekko japonicus (assembly GCF_001447785.1). NCBI lineage: Eukaryota > Metazoa > Chordata > Lepidosauria > Squamata > Gekkonidae > Gekko > Gekko japonicus. Next base: position 2,313,429 of record NW_015169172.1, read on the forward strand.
TTTGCTGTAGTACAACATAGATATTGAAGGATAACTATTTGAGCAGAGGTGACAAAGATTTGATTTTGCAGGATTCAGGAACCACTGTTGACTGGTGATCCCAGAACAAATCTGTATTACACACTGATTACACATTTGTCTTTGTCAAATCTGCAAATGTAAATTGTGACATTGTACTCTGTCACAATGTACATCAGCTTGGCCTGGGAAAAAAGCAGCCCAGAATACTCTGAACACTTAATTATACTGGACTCATTGTCATTAATTACAGCTATTTTTCTTGCAGCATTCTTTTAAATTTACAAATACTTCTAGTGGTATGCATCCAACGATCTGCAGACTTTGCAGAATTTAATTTCTAGACAGGTGTGGCAGCAAATCTGCCTGGGACTACCACCCTCTGATATGGAGGTCCTTTCATTTAATGCCCTGACATGTTCAACCTGCTCAGAGGCCCTTTCATCTTCGTGTTTTTTCATAGCTGTATTTTGGCAATGAAACTGCTATTGAGATTGATTCCTGGTGAGCAACTGGTACAAATTAAAACATGAAGTTCTGGAAATGACTTCTTTGTAGAACTGTGTTTCTGGATAATGCATTTTAAAGAGTTAAAACCAAAGTTCATTACAACAGAAGATACAGAATATGGCATCAAAATGTGATTTCTGTGGCAATTCTACTGCGTTTTGCTACTCAAATTTATATTGGACCTTTTGAGTTGCAAAGCTGTTTTCTTAATTGCAGGCTGGTCTCAAGATAAGAAAGGGTAACATTTTCATCAAAATAATTTTTGTCAACACACCCACCTATAATTCCATGCAAAAATCTTTTCTTACGGCTGCAAACAATGTATAATACCAGCAACTAAAACACAGTATCTTCTGCTGACTACAGATGCCCCAAAGCCTGTTTGTAGGAACATGAATATCTTCCTCCCAGGCACACTATACCATAGTCCAAAACTAGAGGGCTGTAAAAACCTTCTGTATGGAGTAGAAAGCTAAATTGTATCAACAGTATTGTAAGAAACAGTACCACTGATAGAATCATGTATTAAACATACACTCCATCCACAGCCTTTTTAACCTATCCATTTTTTCCTGGCAGTATCAGAGTTTATAATTCTCAGTACATTTGGAACAAACACATGGTTAAAGACTGATTCACAATTATATAGTGGCAACCTGAAAAAGGTGGAAGGAGAGAGCACACTCCATTGCTAGACAAATTGTGGTTTATTTAAGACTGTATATGCTATGGAATTTTGTGACTTGAAAAAAGGAACTGCCAATTTGTACACAAAGTTGTGTACACTAAATAATTGGTAGGACTTCACAAATCAGTGATGAAAAGTAATGTATAGTAATTTTAAAAAGTAAACAAATGTACAATGAGCCTTATAATGGGATAGACTTGATAAAGCAGGGTAAAGGAAAGTGTGTAGTATTATTAAGGTATAAGGACCCCCCACAGCCCCCATGGCTTCAATGACTTGCTTTATACTGACCTTAGAAGTTCTGGAGTTGGTGTTGAACGTCTGGGTCTTGCTATCTCCTCACCTGGCACATAGCACATAAAGTCTAAGTTTTTTTCTCATAAGGTATTCTAGTAAAATTGTACAGGTAATGGCATGTCAGCCAACTCAGTGCCTTTCCTCCCCAACTCAGTATTTACAGAGAAAAGGAGAATGTCTTACCATAAATTCCTATCCTTGGAGAGGCAGGAGAACATTCTACAAGAACTACCTTCCTGTCCATATTGGACAGGAAGCAGCCACAGCTTGTAGCAAACGACACCTCCATTGAAAAAGGACCCATCCTTTCCAGACAGGACTGGAAAGAGGAGGAACATTCACTACTTCTATAATAAAACATTAACAAAGAAAAATATCCAAGAACAGGGAAGACATAGAAGAGAACTAATCTCAGGGTTCTCTGCCTACCTACATGTACCCTGCTGTTCACAAGAAGTTAGTTTTGCCCAATACATTGGTGGCAAGTAGAGTACCTTCCTGTGTCTCCTCAGAACAGGAATGCATGCTAAGAGATTCTCTTTTCTTTCAGAAAAGGTAGGAGGGAATTCTAGATCCTTTGATATTTCACAGAGCAGCATCCCTCAGAGTGAGTCTTACAGCAGACAGTCTTTATAGTATCAGAACCCTTTGCAATGCTCCCTCTAAGCTATGAAATCTTGCGATAACAAATGTCATAGCTCTGCGTGTGAACAGAACAGTACCCAGGAATGAGTCAGCTATGAGGGCTGCCAAAAAGGAATTCTTAAAACCTTCATAAAGTGTCTTGGACTTCATAAAGTGTCTTGAGTTTTTCTGTCTCCATGTGTGTTGTCCCCTGTTTTTTGACAGAGGTTCTCTTGCCCTTTTAAAGATAATATTTTTGACAGAGACTCTTAGCAACCCTGTCCTTTTCAGGGCCACATCAACATGACTGCTTCAAGCATTCTTCAGTTCTTGTTCACCATCTGTAGTAATCAGAAGGTGAATATGCTGCCACTGGCATATCTAGCATCTTGGGTTGCTCCATCTTGTCTACTTGCTGAATGAGTAGCTTGCTAGGCAATCAATGGTAGTATTGTACTGAGCTAGGCTAGTTCATTCTTCCTTGATGACCCTATCAAAGCACTCTGGGGAAAAGAGAACAAGACCCCATCAAACCTCCTTTCTCTCCTATGTAGAGTTGTTGGGTGGAAGGAGAAAAATAACAGCTAATAAATAAAAGCTTCAAGCCACTAATTTATTTCACTAGCACAAGGTAGGGCTGGTCTGGAAAGAAAAAGTCCCTCTTCAATGGAGGATTAGTATGCTGCAGGATTTGTTTCATGTCCAGTTAGTAGGAGAAATTTAGAGGAGATTAATTTTTTTAGAGAGTTTATTTATTTATACACACATGAATACTACCAAGAAGTTAAACTGCCCAAAGCATGCTTTGTGAGGACAAGTAACAACGACCCAGTTTAGATGATATGGCAATAGACTGATAAGCCATTGACTGGCAATCAAGAATGTGACTGTCCCAAAGGTTCATGCACTCCCTCTTTCTCTAGTGCATGGATTCTTGTCTTTCCCGATGTGCTCCAACCACAGGTTGTTGTGAAATTCAAACTATGGTTAATATAGCCAGAGTTGCCTTCAATCATGATTTGTTAACCCACTTAAAATACCAGTTTCCATTAACAGATAGTTCTAACTGTAGATTGCCTGACTTGTATATGATTCAAGCTATCATTAGAGCAAACCAAGGATGGAAGGAAATGAAGATCTTTGTGTAAGAGGGGAGGAGAGACTGTGTTAACTTTTAGCACAATTTTGACCACTGAACCATTGTTCTGCAACAACTAGTAGCGATTTCTGAACAGAATCAATGTGCCATGAAACAGAAAATCAAGGATCATACCAGACAAGTTCAGCTAGGAAAACAGCCTAACAGTCCAAACCAAAGCTCAGTCTTACCTGTCCCAACCTGTAATCCAGTCTGATGGTCAGCCTACATATTATTAATGACATATAGAAATGGCCTGAAACAGCCTCTGTGTACAATTCTTTCATAATGCTGCCCTAACATGCTGAATGGCTTCCCATGTGCAATGCTCCTTTTGTGCCAAGATTTTCCATAACATTTACGTATCTGTCAATGGTGTGTCTCTTCACAGGCTAGGAGCTTTTCATGTAATGAGTAGCTCTATATATCAAGAGCTGCTGCACACAAAGGCAGCTTCAAGATGCTTCCATGTGCCATTGTTAATGTGTAGATCTGCTCTGAGTTGCTTATACATAATCTATCCCCATTCTGTGTTCTTGCTTTTTCAAAATGGCCACTTGACTGTTTCTGGGCCTTGGCAGATCCAATCTTGCAAAGGTAGATTATGAAAAAAGCATACTTCTCCCCCACTCCCTTCTAAGCCTGTTGTATATATCAGCTTTTATACCATGTAACATCCTGATTCAATGAAAGAATTATATATCTTTGTTTGCTCCCTTATAAAGACTGTATACATAGAGAAGACAGCATATTCTACATTATGAAATTAGTTCAATTTCAAATGGACAAGCTGTTATGCAAAACATATTTTAAAACCCTATTTTAGCCATGCTTTCCATCATTTCCAATATCTAAGATTTACAGTTTTAGGGAGAGTTGAACCAGTCTGTACATGCAGTCAATAGGAAACATGCCACATGCCTTTTGACTTAAAATGTGTCATCTCATTTTCAGAATGAGAATTTGCTAATTTTACATTGTGTGAATTCATGCAAGATTTAATAGTATTATTTGAAACAGTGTTCTTAATTAGTAGCTTCAATTCTTTTAGGGTCTGAAAATTATAGAGCAAATCTGTGTCATCTTTTAAGATCTTACATATATATTATATATCTATAAGGGTGTTTTTAAAAATATATATATATATATATGTATGTATGTATATATACTTACTGGATAAATTCCTTTTAATTGTACCCTAAAATTAAAAACAAAACAGGATGAGAGAAGTATATTTATAACAGATACATAAAACAGACTGGCTTGATTAGCAAGACAGAAAATGGACATTAATGTCACTAAGCTAAAAGTGTACATTAATTTTAGTTCATATTGTTTGGCATGCTTCTTTGTGCATTCTCTTTGTTGATTCATACACTTTCTTTTTTACAATTCCATAACTAAGTCATGGACTCATACATGGTCTCACACATAAACACTGGATTTGATTAACTTTTTTAAAAAAAACATTCTAGTTAGACAATTGCAACAATAAAGCAAAGTAATTTAAATGGCAAAGCACATAAAATTTGAGGAAGACGGTTGGAAACAATACAAGTATTTACTAAGACATAACTCTATGGAAGTCTCCAAAAGATATTTATCACAGTACCAGACAAAAACAGAAAGGTACTGCATTCCTGGTCTTCATATAGCTTTCACCATTGTAAGTATTGCACACTACTACTTAGCCATGTCACACTGCTGCAGAATGCATGGATTGCCTAGGTGAGAGTTTTTCCACCTTGCTCACACAACACACTGTTTGCTTTGAATAAGACTCCCTATGAAAGCAGCTCTTTTAGATGCATTTCTATGCTGGAGATAGGAGGCAGTAAAACTGGAGCCCAAGGAAGAGCAATAATCAAATAGTCCAGAATTACAGATGACATACTAGGTGGAAGACTGCATAGAGCATGACGATGGAAAACTGTTTCAGATAAGGAACTGTCACTGGAAACCTTGGCAAGGATCTCTCAGTTATTCTGAAATCCACCCAAATATATTCTACAGGATATACAAGGCATATTATCTGACTGTATGATGTTACCCAATACAATAAATAAGGCCCCATCAAAATCTTCCCTCAAAAGCCAAGAGTAAGCTACAGGCTCAGGCTCATTTCAAACATTGTATGGCCATAGTGGATAGTACCAAGCCACAACTAGTGCATATGTTGTATGGAATATATGTATCCCTCTTCTAGCACTATAAACCTAAACGTGAAATGTCTCAAGTCAAACCTTTGACATGGAGGGAAAACAGAGTTTCAAGAGTAGCATGTAGCCTAAATATATGCTGCCTACCACTGATCTACAGTGAAAATAAAACACTAGGTTAAAACCTTGATAAGCGATATGTTTCCTTCTGTTCCTATGCTATCAGTATTTTTGTAATTATAGGCCCCGGTCACACGGGCAGGAAACTGCGGGGGTGGGGGAAGCGTGGCTGTTTGCCCTGGGGCAAACTAACACGCAGTAAAGCGATCATACCTCCTGTGGAGGTTCTGTGGAGGTACCGTGGAGCTTCTGTGGTTACGGAGAGGCTTCGATCACAACACATGCCTGCGTGCAACGAAGAAGCGCGCGGCGCGGCGAACTAGTTTTCTTTTTTTGTGTTCACTACGAATGCGCATGCTCCGTTGGGTGCATGTGCGCAACCACTGGGACTTGGGAAAAAAAAAAAACCTTTTTCACAAGGGGACATGGGCGGGCGCCGGATGCCACCGGAAACGCGATCAGACGCCCGCCCTTGCCCCGCAGTTTCCGGAAACTAGTACCTCCAAGGTACTAGTTTTTTGTTGCGCGGGTTCGGGAGGAAGCCTCGGTTGTGCCACAGAAGCGCTACGCTCCCCAGATGTGCTGGTGAGATCGCGCCCGGAAACTCCGCCTGTCTTCCGTATCTCTCGCGTGGCTAATGTTGCGTGTGACCGCAGCCATAGTTAAGTAGGAATACGGCCCATTGTGGAAATAAATACAATGAGCTCTAGAAGAAGGCTCTGGGTGGCTGCCCCAGCCTTGGGCACTCAGCGTCAATTTGTTGTGGTGACCTCAGCAGGGTATAATGACACAGAGTCCACAGTTTTCTCCCGGGGAACTGATCTCTGCAGTTGTAATTCTGAGTGATCACCAGCCCTCCCCTGGAGATTGGCAACAATGGTTCCTCAAGAGGAACTGGCTAGTTTGGAGGGTGGAGTCTATGGCATTGGATCTGTGGCTGAGATCCCACCCCTCCTCAAACCCCACCCTCTCCAGGCTCTATCCCTCAACTCAGCTGAGGCCTTTCTCCACCCCAAACTCTGGCTTCTGTAGACTCCACCACAAAATATCCAGAAATTTCCCAACCTGGAGCTGGCAACCCTACGACTGACCCCAATGATTTCCCCACAAAGACCAAAGTAGGCCTGGAAAGAGCCTCCTGCCTTTGCCTTTTTACTGACAGAACCAAACTTGGTTGCCTAGCAACAGCCACTGAGGGAGGAGAAGAGAATGGTTTGATGGCCGGTGGCCCACCTCAGTAGCCAGCCAGCCAGCCACAGAGAAGCCAACTAGGAGAAGCATCTTTGTCAGGAGAGACAGCCATTTTGGCATTTTATTCTGTCAGGGAAGAGTGGCCAGGCTGGCAGTGGGCAGGAGAAAGGAGCAGACCCAGCACCCAGCCAATGGCACATGAGTACTCTTGAGTGGCAGTTGATGGGCCAATGGCTGATGGAGCACACAGCACAGCCAATGGGAGAGCCAGAAAGGGCCAATACACTAGGATTTTATATATACAGGATCCCCCTTGAGAGAACAATAATTACATATATTTGCTGTACTGATAGTTCACAAACCAAGCTAAAGTAGATCACAATCACTCCCAGTCACTTTTGCTACTGATTCAATGTGAAAAGTCATGCAACTTCTTACCGGACTGCGCCTCTGTGATCAGCAAAAAGGAAGAGAGAACAGATACCTAATCAGAGAATGACAGATCAATAAAAAGCCTCTTTGGATGATACAAGATCTTCCCCTAGCTTCACAAGTTGGCTAATTCAGAAACTATGTTGCCATGCTTTCCTCCCTCCCCAATACTATTGTAAAACCTTGAACCTGCTGGGTATTCTTTTTAGAAAATTATTACTATATAGCTGTCCACAGAGATTTTGGGAAAAAACCACAAAGCCTTTTGGGGTTGGTGCATATATACAGCTTCATCCTATACAGGTTACATCTCTTTATGTTTAAAGCAGCCCAACAGCTCTCTGAGCATTTTCCAAGCCAACATTTATGCCTGCCTATCTATTCTTGTTTCTGATCTCAGAAGAGAGAAATGTCTCTATTATAGCCAATGCTTGCAGTCTAGCGGATATTTCCAGCAATCATCAGATTAGTCAACTGCTAAGTTCTCTAATAAAAATCATATCCCTAAAAACTTTTTAAAAACCCTGAAGAGGACCAAATTTTACATGCTTTAATGCTGAACAGGTGATTGATTTTACATCAGTTCTTCTAAGCTTGCACTACCACAGTGGCACTGGTTTTCTCAGGCATTCTGTACATTGCAACTGGTTGTGCTGCGCTTGCAAAAAATGCCCCCCCTTTCAGTTTCTTTGGTTTGATTTTGGTTCTGTTTGGCTTGGTATATTGGCTTGTGGTTCTGCTGGGATTACTGAGTTCTGCAATAGTTCTATTAGACCTGATGTTTCTTCTCAGTGATTACTACTTGAAGGCATGCTTTTTTGCCCTGGAAGAAGCTTGCAGGTTCCCCCCTCATCCATGCAGTGGATTTCTCCTTTTGACTCCTCTCTCTCCTGCTTCTCTACTTCGAAGAATTGGCAGCAGGTATAAAAACAAAACCATGCTGGCTGCTGGCATCATGTGACTCAGGGTGGCTGGGGTGGCACATATGTTAATTGCATTAATTAATAAATTAGCCCGATTAGTGCCCCCAGCACCCCCCCCATCAAGAATTCTGGCTACGGGGCTGGTTGTGGGGATGACTCTGTTACCTGCCCTCCCACTGCAACATAAAATGCTGCTCCTGGTAACAGGGAACCCCCAGCAACAGCATGAGGGTTTTAAAAAAAAATGTTGGCAGCATGAAGGTAAAATGGGGGGGGGATTCCCTTTCTGTTTGTGGAAATTCTTTAAGCCAAGAACAGCTCAAAAATACTCAAAAATGGCCTGAATTTAGATTTTTAGTTACTGATTTGGATTAAGATTATAAGCACAAAAAAGTTCAAGATGCACCCAGATCAATCTGAAACCACATTCAAATACAAATCAAGCCAATGAGCAAACTTTTAAGTAACTGATTATGTATAATTGTAGTGCTGGAATTATCTTCTCTTTCACCAACCAGGGCCGGCTCGCCTGCTAGGCGAACTAGGCCTTCGCCTAGAGCACAAGCCGGCCATTAGGAGGGGAGACAGGGGTGGCCGCCAACGCCTGGCCAGCAGCTGGGAGGAGCGGGGCTGGGAGAAGCTCTGCCCGGCTGCAGGAGGAGGACGCGGAGGCAGCATGGGCAGGGTGGGCGCTTTCCACCCCGCCTTCTTTCTCGGCCTCTGGGGGGCCCTTCTCCGGCCCAGCCGCCGCCGCCTTTCTCGTCCTTCTCCAGCCCAGCCGCTGTTGCCTTTCTCGGCCTCTCCTGCCTGGCCAGCAGCTGGGAGGAGCACCCTGGCTGGGAGGAGAAGGGGCCATGGGCAGGGCGTGGTGCTTTCCTCCTCTCCTCCCCGCCGCCGCCTTCTTTCTCAGCCTCTCCTGCCCGGCGGGCGGGGCCCCTTCTCTGGCCCAGCCTGCCTTTCTCGTCCTCTCCTGCTCGGCGGGGGGGGGGGGGGGGGAGGATGGGAAG
>NW_015169172.1:2322610-2338726 GCF_001447785.1 Gekko japonicus
GCCCCAGCCTCCGTTTCTCGCCCTCTCCTGCTGGGGGGGGGGGGGGGAGGGCCGGAGAAGGACGAGAAGGGGCTCCTCCCGCCCCCCCAGACGGGCAGGAGAGGATGAGAAAGAAGGCGGCGGTGGGCGGGTGGCGGCAGGAGGAGGAAAGCGCCGCGCCCTGCCCACGCCGCCGCCATGGGTCCTCCTCCTGCAGCCAGAAGGAAGATGTCTCTACTCACAGGCAGAGTGCTGCAAGAGCAGCAGGGGCCAAGGGAAGGCGCGACGGTACCCCAGCATGGTCGCAGTGGTGGCAGTGGGGCGCTTTCAGTTTCCTTTCCTCTGGCAAACCCACTCGATGCTCCTCTCGGGAGGTCCGCAAAGCCGCCGCCAGCAGGAGCAGAGACCCGAGCGTAGCCGCGATCAGCCCCCCTTAAGAACCCCGGTCACACGAGAACGCAGCGCTGCTGAGTCCCTTATTCTGTTGTCCTTTCTTTGCTTTCCCCGAGCAGCCTTTTCACTGGGTTTTCACTGCTGCGCGCACCACTTTTGGAAAGCGCGATTGCTTCGCTGCTGCTGCTGACGCCCACAAGAAGTTTGTTATTTCCTCGCAGGAAGCAGCAGGGTGGGCAAGGCTGCCTGCTCCACTTCTCGGGTCTTTCTTGGCCTCTCCCCCCCTGCAATCCGGCTTCCTCCTGCTCCCCCAACTGCCCCCCTCCTGCTGCCGGTCCCACCGCCTCTCCCTTGCGTCTCCAGGCCCCGCCAGGAGGTTGGCATCTGCGCTCGCTTAGAGCTCATGACAACCTCGGGCCGGCCCTGTCACCAACATTCTACTATTTTCATTGTCAGCTTGTCTCTCGTCCAGCTTTATTAACTTCAATGAAACTATGCCAATATACACTAGCCAAGATTTTGTCAATACAGGTTTCCCTATTTTTCTTTCCAATAAGCAACTGTCTGTCATTTCCATGTAAGAATGAATTATTGTTGGTTATAAATAAGAAGGACAAGACTTTGGCAACTACCTTCATGACTTTACTCTAGAACCAGGTCTGGATCTTCTGCTTTGATGCTGGTTCTGTTGGGCTTGCAACAGTGTCCCTTGCTTAAACTGGTTTGACTTGGATTCTTTGGATTTACAATGGTTGCATTGGCATGTTGAATTTACATTTGGAGGCTTTTGGCCAAGGGTTGCTCTTGCATATTTGGCTATTGGCTTTTTGGCCCTGGAGAAAGCATGGGATTTTTCCCCATAGGAAACAATGGAACAAGTAGAATAGCTGAGGGCACCTTGGTCAGGGTCTCACAAAATTGGACCCCTTGATCCAATTGCTATAAACCTGGGTGAGTCTTAGTGGACAGGTAGTACTAGATTCCATGCAATTTTTAGTGTTGTTTGCATTAAAAACAGCCAGTCCAACCCACCTGGAAAGAGTTCCCCATAAGGAATAATGGACCTGAAATATTTTGGAATTCCAACACACACACCCCACACACACCCTGAATCTGAATTCTGAAGCAAGCTGAGTGAAGTCTGCAGTGACCATCCTGGTTTTTTTTAAAGCTCCAACTACCTTGTGCCAATTTCTCAAGGAGAAACAGCAGTACTTCAGCTAGCAGAGGGCTAGACTGGATGGTGGCAGCAAGCAACTTGGGGTAAAAGGGCATGAGGACTAGGGTTCCCTAAAAGTGGGTTCAAGTCCCTCACACACACACTGATTCCCCAGACAGAGGCTTGTAGCCTAGGAAGGGGGTCAAAGAGGGAAGTTGGGTCATGATATGGTGCACATGTCCAAATAACTCCAGTTGTGGTCAGCATGGTACAGATGTCATAAACTTACATATTCATACACCTCCGCAGGAGCTACCCTATATATTTCAGGGCAGCAGCCAACTATTATCATCAATGTTGCAAATTTCTAGCATTTTGATTGATGTGCATAAGAAGTAAGCTATACTGCACTCTTCAAGTTTGCAAAAGGCAAATTAATATGGGCAAATCATCCAGCACAGGGTCGACTCTCACACAAGACAGGGTAAAAAACAGAGGTCATTTCGGGGGGGGGGAACGGGGAAATGCAGTTCCCCTGGGTGAGGTGCAGGGGGTGGAGCACATGACGAAGCTCTGCCCCCTGCTTCCGGCCGCCCCGCTTCCAGCCCTCATTCAGCCAGGAGGAGGCAGGAGAAGAGGGAGGGTAAGTTGCTTCCTCCCCGCCTCTCCCCACCCCTGCCTGCCTGGGGCCAGGGAGGGCCTTGGCGGGGCTTCCTCGCACTCCTGCCAGCCTTGCAGGTCCACCGCCGGGCCCCTGATGTCAGGGAGTGGGGCATATGCAAATGAGTTATGCTAATGAGTTCCCCTAGCTCTTTTTCTATGAAACGACCCCTGGAAAAAAATATACATGGCAGATTTTGAAGTACCATTAAAAAGCAACAATTTGTGATTTATCATAACCAGCCACTTGGATGTTCTTATTCAGGCACCAAAAATGTTATGGGTTATCTCTGATCCAAACACCTTTGAAGAATTAATGAATAAATCTGATATTCTGATAATGTGGTACAGCAAGTAACTGGGTTAATCATGAGAGACAGCTAATAAAAGTCACCCAGAAGCTGAAAACAAACCTGGGGAACAAGGTGGCAGAAAGTTCATGCTTTTGCTCTAGAGCTGAGCAGAGGCTACATTCATAAACAAAACAGAAGTCCAGTAGCATAACAAAACTTGTCAGGAAAATACTTCATTATGGTCACAAAGGGTGGGGGAGGAAGATAGAATAGATTTCTTACCGGACTTTTCCTCTATAGAATGCATTCAAAAATAAGGAAATAAAAAATTATAAAAGGTACTTTCCCTTAAGCAGATACTGATGAAATCCATCTCCATGAAATGTTATATTAAGAACATTACAGCTTGATGTGAAATAACATTGGAATTGGCTTAGTCATAAATAAATCTTGTCAGTTTCATTCAAACTTACTTCCAAATAAATTTGTTTAGGATTGCAGCATAAGTAATCTTAAAAATAAACTGGTAACAGCCTCAATTTTATTACCATACATACAAGAATAAACAGGCGCATAGTGGAGTATGTACATATGTTAGTGCATTCTAAAAACATATGTGCAACCTGATGCTATATCCCATTACTCAGAATTATGTTCTGTTAGGAATTAATGGAACTTGCTCCTAGGTAAGGACTGCATTCTTATATTGAAAATACCCAGTTATAAATGGACATATTGGACAAACAAGATATGTATTGAAGCATCACACAATTAATATTTTATTAACAATGTATGCAATAGTTTCTGAATTTCTTTTACCCCAAATTTGAACTATACCTGCCAGAGGCAGATTAGAAAGAAGAAAAGCCCTGGAAAAGATCCCTCCTCCCAGCCCTGCCTCCAATAGAGAGGGGGAAAGGAGCAGAGGCCAGAGAGGGGAGGAAAGGGGGATAGATAGAGGGCAATAAAGGCTGGGGGAATGAGCACAAGCCAGTTCTCTCAGTGTGGCAGCTGCTGGCCCACCCCAGTTGGGGCTCATGCAGCAGACTTGCTCTCTGCTGCAGCTGTCTGCTTGCTCTGCATAGGGCACATGCAGCCAGATTGCTTGTGCTGGTAGCTTGTGCTCATTGTCACACCACTTATTCTGCATGGGGTGCATGCAGCGAGCTCGCTTGTGGTGGCAGCTGCTCACCTGCCCCACACGGGGTGAGGGCTGCCAGCTTGCCACAGAGGTGGCCACAAGAGCCACCCCAAATGGGGCAATGGCCATCTTGAATGAAGTAATGTCTAGCCCTTGCTAAGGGTTAGGGTGGCCATCAGCCCACCGGAACTTTCCCCAGTGGCTTTAATGGACAATCTGCCCCTTACACCAGTCTGCTCTCTCCAACAAGCAGATGCACCACCATTCTACTGGTACTACCAATATAGCGCAATTTTTAAAAATCAGAAAAATAATAGATAGGATGCAATCAGCAGTTTTACCTTTGCTAATAAGAATAATAGGAAGGAAAGTAACCAAAGATATGTATACCCCTTCTATGCCTATGTAGTCTAGTAACTAAAGTCTACCACATAATTGAAACGGAGAGCACAGAGGTTGCATATTTAACACAATTCACTTCCTCTAGTAATCTAATAAAGGAAATCTGTTACAGAAAGAAGATCTGCAGGGCTTCCTGTATTGGATATAACAGCACAAGCATCTTATAAAATGAGGCTCTGTATCAAGTATTGTTTGTCATGTGCTGTTATGATATGAGATGAGCAAAGTTTCACAATTTCTTTGCCAAATTATGCAATTTACATTCCAAAAAGGTAGACAGATTTCTGTTATAACAATGCTTTTTTATTTTTAGACTTTGCAATATACAACAAGCCAAATGTTATTTACTCCCAAGTGCTTAGCAGTTGTTGAGTGCGGCTGTGCCAACTCCCACCCACAATATATCCCTCTACTTGAGCAGATGGCCACTGTCTACAGGAGCCTAGAGGGCAGAGCAAAGCACCGCTAAGTCTATTAGCTTAATTGGCAACTGAGGGAGAAAACAAATGTCCTACCAGTGATGGGTGACTTTGACATCAGCGAATTTTCCCAATTCCCACCCATATTGGCAGTAATTTTACCTCAGAAGTTATTTTAGTCATCTTGAGAGAAGACATATGCTCTACAAGTGCAGCAAAAATATTTATATTACTAACTTCATTTATGGCTTGCCTTTCTCACTGAGGCTCAAGACAGATTACAAAACTGATAGACAACTCAATCAAACAGCACACATCTCTAATTTAAAAATGCAACAGAGGTAGGATTAAAAATTGGAAAACAATACAAGCAAAAAACTGACCAGGGCTGTGATCACACACACTAAACAATCCACTTTCAATCCACTTTCAATGCTCTTTCAAACTGGATTTTGACGGTTCACAAAGTGAAATCCAATTTGAAAGTATACAGAAAGTGGATTGAAAGTGGATTATTTAGTGTGTGTGATCCCAGCCTTAGGCTACAAAACTGTCAATATGGGCAAAGAATTTCTAAGGAAACCAAACTGTCTAAAGTTTGACAAGCCACACTGAACAGAGGGTGACAAAAGGCCTTTCTGATAGCCTCTGGGAGACCATTCCATAATGTGTGCCAATATGGGGAATGTCCATGAACAGGTAGTTGCTGATTTTACCTATTTGCAGGCTACAGAAGGCTTTGTGAAATGAGTGCAGCTGTTGTGGTGGAACATAGCAGGAGAGGCGATCCTGCAGGCATACTGGTTAAATGCCATTAAGGACTTTGAAGGTGGTAGCTAGAACCCTGAACTGAACCCAGTAACTGGTTAAAAAAAAAGTGCTAAGCCAAAAACAGTAGCCAAAAAATGCCATGCCTTTGAATAGTTCATAGATCAAAATGTGGACATCTGTTATACTTGCAACCTCCCTATCCTCAGAGCAAGGATCACTGGTTCTTCTCTCTGTGCTGTATTCCGTCTTCACTTACCCTGCAATAGCCTGACTTGTTGGTAATGGCATCAGGAACAGAGCAAAGGAACGAAGAATCCTTCCTAAAGTGAATACTTACAGCATGGTCCTTTCCATATTTATTTTAAAAAATGTATAGGATTGCAGCTCTTGGTAAAGAACAAGTGTTACCTCATAACACCTTTCCACCTCTAAATGCTGTAATGATGGCTGCAAAAAATTTTTTGGACATTTTTAATTGCTTTTTTAACACTACAATCTATAGGATATAGGGAACAGGGATATTCTAAACTAAAATACAGAGTAGGCAAGGATCCTGTTATTTGAATTATACATAGGTGGAGATAAACTGCTAGTATCTCTACTTTAACAAATACAAGCTGAATTGGCTATAATATGTGCATCTTAGTAAATAAAAACCAGATTTTCAGAATCCGGTTATTTATCCGCTTTCTTCCCTTTACGTTTACTCTTATCAAAGTTCAGTTTAACTAAATGGTTTAGGAGCTGCATCTCCTAGTTCTGATACAGATTCAGAAGCTTCTTCCAGGGAACTGCACACCGAGCTGTCACTGGTTTTCGATCCATGTTCACTATTATGTTCTGTAGCGGTTTTGTCTTCTGCTTTTCCTTTTCCTTCTTTCGCTGGGCTTTGCTGCTGTTCGAAAAATGCTTTAGCTTTAGTAACAGAGTCAATAGTTTAAGTTGAAAATAAGTCATTCAGGAAATATCCATCTGTAGGGGTGGAATTTTTCTATAGAAATGATGTCAGATTCTTGTATTGCTTCTTCCTCTTTCTCACCTCAAATGGAACATCTTTTAAAACCTTCGCTTCTCTCCTTGGATCCTTAGGGTTATTCCATTGTCACTTTCAATATCATGTCCCTTGTTGACCTTTTGGAGAATTTCACAAAACCTTCACCGGGCAGGTTGTTTCTCTTAATAAATTCTGGATATGTTCGATATATCATATCCATGGGTGCTAAGGCTTTGCTTAAAATCTCTCTCAGGTTCTCCCCTTTTTGTTCAGGAATACCTTGGAATCTCAAGGCATAAGATGATCTTTCCATCTGAAGTTGTAACAGTTGCTGTTTCTCAGAGGTTCTCTCTTTTCTCTTTTCCTCTATTCTTTGATTCAGTAGATTTGTCTTATTATCAACCTTTTCAGCTTTTTAGTTGTCTTCTCTGTTCTTGCATTAGTTTCTTTCAGTTCCTTTTGTAGAGCTTCAAATTTGTTATTAAGGTTAGTTATCTGGTCCAGCAGAAGGTGCAGTGCTGCAGCAATCATTTTAGAAATGTCTGTGGTTACTTCCGGTCTAAGGACCGGAGTCGATGTGCTGGCAGTTCCTGAAGAAGGTTTCACTCTGGACGCCATTTTTTCACCCCGATGTGACATTGTTTACATTAAAGGTAAAAGTTTTTTTAAGTTTCTGAAAGCCTTTTAAGTTGTATGCTTGCTGTAAATCTGCACATCAACCAGTTAGACTGACTTTCTCCCATCTAGGCTGCCGATTTTCCCCTCGCTTTCCTCGGGTTTTTTGCTGGTTTTTCCCCAGGGAAGGGTTGCCTCCCCCCCCCTCTGCTGTATTTAGGGCTTCTGTGCACCTTTACAGATTTTCGCCTAAGTGCTTGTTCCATTTACTGGGTATTCACTCACAGTTTGTTCCACGACCTGCTTCTAGAGGTAGGGACAGCCTCCCATTGCCAGATCACTTGCTCTCTCTCCGGTGTGTGTCTTTGAAACCATGGCTGGTCTTGCATTGGTGGGACCTTTTGGAGCAAAGGGGAGCCTCAATCCTTCAGCCGTAGCCTTAGGAGAGGCATCCCATGTGCTCCAGGCTAGGAGCCCCTCCAAGGGCTTTGCCCCCCCGGAATCATCCGGGTCCCCTCCCATCCGGAGCAATTGCAGGCCACTCTCATTGAAGCAACGATGGAGTGCACCCACCAGCAATTCGCCAAGACCGGAAGCTGATGGCTGCAAAATTATACACCCTTAATTTGGAGCAGATCTTCAGTGGACTTAGTTTTCCCCCAAAAGGCAAAGCAAGGACAAATCAGGAGCAAATATCAGAAAATAGGGGCAGTTAGAGCATATGATTTGAACTTGCAATATCCAAGGCGATTTTGTAGAAAACCCATGGATCAACTTGGAATAAGATACCGTAACAGTGAAGCAAATGGATCAGTATCATATATACCCCTTTTCAACTGTGTAGGAGAAAATCTCTTTATTGCTAGTATTACATGTTTGTTAGGCCTGAAATAGAACTGTATAAGAGACCACATACCCTCCAATACTGCATGCAGAGAAAACAGGGACGTGCTTCCATCTTCTGGCACAGGCTCTGTTATAAACAAAGCAAAAAGGCTTGCAGCCCCATCTGCTACTTACTCTCTCTGCAACCCCTCAAAATTAATTTTTAGGTAGCAGAGAAGAAGGGAGAGGCAATTTTAGCCTTAGTGCTGCAGACAAAATAGCAACCTCTTCCCACATGGGGATGCTGGCAGGAGATTGCAGTGAAAACGAAGATCAGTGAAAAGCTAGGACCGTAATTACTGGGAGATCAAGTTTTTATTGGTGGAAAGTGGTCTTTGGCCACCCTGGCCTACTTGATTCAAGCTGTCCAGGTGCCTGAGCATTGGCAGTAACTAGATCCCACCCTTCTCCCCAAAGCTGTCACCGGACACACACATACACATCAGAAGTTTTCCTTTTGCATTTCTTGTGTTTGCTGATCAGTTTTTATTTTAAAGTCACATTGCATAGAATATACAACCTTTTTAAGAATAGTTCTTCTGCTCTGAGTACCACTGTAATGTATTCAGCCTGACATGCCCGGACTTGCCCGGGTTGGCCAGGCACAATTCCTCAATAGCTTCAAGTCTAAAGACAATGGGTCCGTAGGATCCTAGCCGGCCCAATGAAAGGGCTAGGTCCCAAGCCGGGAGGCCAATGGGTCTCTCGGTTACTGCAAATAGCCTATCGGGAGTAGGGGGTGTGTTTAGGTGAGCTTGGTGGCGGGTTTTCTGAATGAATATAAACCGGCCTGCGAGCTGGTCAGTTGTCTTTGTTCCTGACTAAATAAAGGTATGCTTAGCTGAAATCACTCTCCGTGTGCATACTTTTCAACCACATTAACAGTATTTACAAATGACAGAATCTAGGATAAAAGGTGATCTTAGCACTCTTAAAATTCCTAGACTAAGACTGATAGTGAACTGTAATGACAGGCTATGCAGAGGCAGATGGAATGCATGAAAAGGGAGACTAACATGGTTCAGGAGAGGCCCATGACTAGGAGTAAAGCACAAGGAGGCCTAGGGAGCAGAGCAGCAGTACACACATAAGCTCTGAGCTGGTATTAGGGTTGCCAGGTCTAGGCTGGAAAATACCTGGAGACTTTGGTGGTGGATCCAGGAGAGGGCAGGGTTTGGGGAGGGGAGGGGAGGGGAGGGGCCCCAGCATGGTAAAATGCCATAGAGTTCACCCTTCAAAGCAGCCATTTTCTCCAGGCAGGGGAGCTGATCTTTGTCAGCTGGAGATCAGTTGTAAAAGCTGGAGACCTGCAGGCCCCACCTGGAGGCTGGCAACCCTAGTTGGTAGAGTGGCAAACACATGAATGTGGGGGCCAACAGGCACATTGCCTGTATACACATATGCCAGGAGAATATTCTCTTTAAAAGTATGAAAACAAGGCATTCCATAATTGTATTGGCATAGATAAACATAAAAATTAATTTAACAAATAAGCAGAGAAACAAATGCAACCTCCTACCACCCCATGTAGCCAATCTGCACTGTCTAAACCAGCAAAATGCAAACCTGCCATTATACAAAGGTACATTTTTCGTTTCTTTTGAATATCTGATTTCATCTAAATATTTCAGCTATCATGATAATTACATGCTTTTATAATATAGAAGGAAAAGCTATCTTTTAATATCACATAAGTCTTAAATGGCATCATTTCCCCTGAATTGTATGACAGTGGTATGAATCGGAATCCCAAACAGTGGCACAGAAATATTTTAAGGATTAAAAGTTCTTTGAATAAAAGAAAAGTATTATCTTGCTTGACCTATTGGATGTACAGCTGAATAATCAATCTTCAGTTAAGCCTTGCTTATTTTACTTGACGCTGTTTTAGCAGGTGACATAAAGAGATCTGCCAAAGTATTTCAGATGATCTTTTGGAAGGGTGTACAGTAAGTAGAACTTTCCGTAGTATTAATATAGGACAGAACATCAAAAACAGATAATAAATGACAATAATGCTTTTACACAGTACATTGAATCCAACTCATTATTGACAAACAAGTGATCTATTTAGTAAATAAGACATCCTTTCTACTCAAATAACACATAGCTTTCAAAAGTCCTTGTACAGTGTCTGCATTCTAAATTTTATGTGTATATGCAGGTAAGTCAGCAACAGCACCTGAACAGACAAAACATAGGTCCATTAAAACAATGGACATTTGCTTGGTATAGATTCAAACTCTCTTCCATATAGCAGTGTTGGAGTTACACTGTTCAGTTTTTCTTTTGAGCCTCCAGCTTCCCATGAAAAGCATTACAACTCTGCAATCCAGCTTCCGTAATACGTACAGCATCAGTAGATCAGGAAGCTGCATTCTCTGCAGTGTAACAAAGGCATCATTCTGATTTACTGTTCCCACAGTCCAGGAAATGAGTGTAACAAATCAACTCTTGAATCTGGCTTCCACACGCAACAATATAATACGCTGTTGTCTTGTCTCCAAACCCAGCTGCAACAGCCTGGTGACTTCATAATGACTGGAAAGCTCACTTACTGAAGCAACAACCAGCCAGTCTCTCTCTCTCTCTCTCTCTCTCTCTCTCTCTCTCTCTCTCTCTCTCACACACACACACACACACACACACAAATACAGAGGGAGAGCTTAATGCAGCAAAACCATGAATGTAATCCCAGCAAGAGCACTAACACAGACTGTGTGACTTTGAGTTCAATACCGTTTCTGTTTTGGTGTTTGCATAACAAAGAATAAAAAAGATTCAAGCCAACAACTGTCACCTACTTCCTAGTTATGCTGCTTATTTCCACTCTGGTAAAACCTGAGTAACTAATGAAAGTGCAATTGTTAATGGAAAACTTTTACATGCAAATTAAAATAGCTAATGATCATGCGTTTTCTTCAACTGGAAATTCAGAAGTGCTTAGGTAATTATGACTCCAGAGGACAGTAATACTAACAATCATGAATTATGGATATATTAGTATTATTAGCAGTTTGGGGATTGTTACAGTTATATCATGACAAGATAATTTTCTGTCACAGATCCCATTCCCCAGTTCCTGTAAGAGTATTTTTGTAATGATGTTTATTTATTTATGCTGCCTTTCCACCCAATCGGGATCCACAACATTTTATCAAACAGTTATAATTCTATTCTTCTCAGATAACTGTAATTCCCATGATTACATAAACAGGAAAAAAAACAGTAGCACAATATTAAGTAGCAAAAAGGGACACTCTTGATTCTCTCTAAAATCCTCACAGAGGAGTCTCTTTTTTGACATCAAGCTGCAGCTGACTTATGGCAACCCCATAGGGTTTCCAAGGCAAGAGATGTTCAGAGGCAGTTTGCCATTGCCTGCCTCTGTGTAGCAACCCCGGTATTCCTTGGTGGTCTCCCATCCAAATACTGACTACAGCCGACTCTGCTTAACTTCTGAGATCTGATAAGATTGGGCTAGCCTGGGCTATCCAGATCAGGACTATGGGGAATGACACATTTCTATTTAGTACTTTTTCTAGCAAGTTCAGTTTTCATTATAAAATGCAAAATAGACTAGCTAGAAACAGACAAATAACACGCAAAGTAGAAGGCCCTCCATGCCAGGATTTGGGAGTACCAGAGCATATGAAAACCAGCATGGTGTAGCAGTTAGAATGTCAGACAAGGCTTTGGTTTGAACCCCCACTCTGCCATGGAAGCTTGCTGGGTGACCTTGAGCCAGTCACCTTCCCACAGTCTAACCCACCTCACAGGGATGTTGTTGTCAGGATAAATGGAAGAGGGGAAAACACTGTTATAAGCCAATATAAGCCTATACGTAGAATGATTTCTCAAGCAACAGTTCCTCCAAAAGCAGCAGTTGTATAGCACCACCCACATGACTGATTCTTGCCAGCTTTCTACTGGCTACATCCCAACTGCCAATTGGTTTCCTTTAGCCACCATCAAAGCAGGTGCAGAACTTTTTGTACTCTGTGCAACTAGCAACTTGCACAGGGAAGGTCACTGCAGATCCAGAGAAGATGCTTGCAATATGGATATTTGCTTAGCTGTGATGTGACACTGGTTTACTTTTGATTTGATTCTTAATGTTGAAATAATCACAGAGAAAGCTTGGTTTTTTTGGGGGGGGGGGGAGAAACATCTTCCCCAAAGACATTCCAACCAAACCCTTTAAAACTGATGCAATGCAGTCTAGAATTTTAAATATAGAACAGTGGTAAACCAGGGCCGTTTTATAAAATTTGTATTGATTTATTTTAAAAATGTGTATGTCACCCCTCATTCTCAAGGTTCTCAGTATAATTTTGTATATAGTAGGGGTTGAGGGAATGTGTATGCCTTCAGCATCTGCCTCCCAATTCCTGCTAAGCTGCCTCTGCCTATGTCTTCAGAAGTGAAGCAGGTGGCAGCTAGAGACATTTTCAGTGCTGGGACCTCACCTTCCGTATGCTTTCCCAGTCTTTTAAAATGTGGTATTATCTTTTTATCTGTTTTATGGTCTTCTGGACAATGGTCTGTTCTGTGAATCTTTTCAGGGTGCTCAGTGGTTGATTTATACCACCAGTTTGTTTTTAATTGATGCCTTTATTATATTTTAAAGATTTTCTGGTATTTCTATTTGTATGCCACATCAAGCAGGACTCTGGAGAAGTGGCAATTAATTCCCTGTATAACAACAACAACAAAAACAGCAATAATACCACCAAGAAAATTAGGTGGAAGAAGTCTCCTGAAAGTTAAGCAAGCAGTTGAAGAGGAAAAACGAGCACTGAATGACTATACCGAGAAAAGCAAAGAGTAGCTTCTAGCTGAAGTATACAAGGCAGACTTATTTAAGGTTACAGAAACCAAAGAAGATTACAAAAGATTGCAATCAAAACTCACTTTGACAACTGGGAACAAAAGCACTTGCATGGGCAATATTTTCTGTGGTGAGGAAATTCTTACATCCCAGTTCACCTGAGGAAGTAGTTAGCTGCTCACTAACACCAAGACCAGCTTACAACCAAAACAAATCTCTTCTTACTTGACAGACATGGATGTTACAAAAGTTGCTCCAAGGTGCCAGGAACTGTTGCTTGTCTGGTTAAACTGGATGTTTCATTTAGTTATTCTAAGGAGGCAGATAAGCTACTTGGAGACTTTCATCTGACATCATGCCTGTGTGATCCGTCCTGTCTTTGCTGATCAAGTCTAAGTGTGAGAGGCTTTGTCTGTTGCTATTACTAATTTCCCTTTTATAGTGGGTGCAGTGCCTCTTTCCTTAATACAGGCCCTCATTTGCCTGATCCTCAGAAAGTAAATCACTGATTAGGCTCATGTGAATAACCACAGGGTAGAACAAAACATTCCACCTTTGGACAAGGTAGCTGAGCAGGCCGTGGCACAGCAGCTGCAGGGGATCTTGGGTGAGACTGATTATCTTAACGCAGGCTGCTCTACTAGCCCAGACTGACAACCTACAACTAGAAATGCCTGGGTGGGGTAGTGGGGGCATGTGAACCTGTTGATTTTGCTGGATCTCTCAGTAGCCTTGAATAAAATTGATCATCAAATCCCTTTCAGACCATTGCAAGTAAGAAATCATTGTTCTGTTGCAATCATTTCAAGATACCTGTCCATTCAGACTCAGAAAGTAGTATTGGATGACTTTGCATGGCCTACCAGTTACACCAAAGTTTGACTTTGTCCCCAATACGTTTTAATACCTAGAGATTATCTAACAATTTTGAATGTGGTGTCACCAAAAGGCTGAAAAACCCAACTTTGTTTTTCATGATATCCTGATGCAGTTGCCTTGTGCCAGTGACTGGACACAGCTATGGGGTGCTTGAGGGTGAATAAATTGACACTAAATCTGGACAAAACAGAAGTGATAATGGATGGGCATTCATGTGACCCAAAGGTTTACATGTTCGACTCAAGCTTACACACACCCTGAAAGATCTCATTTACGGGCTGGGAACAATCATAGGTGTTGCTTTTCTGCTTGACTCATAGCTGACAGGATTAGCCATCCATCATCTTAGATGATAAAATAGCTGCAACTTGTTCTCTGTGAGTCAGACCACCACCACCATCATCATTATCATCCATGCTTCAGTTACTTCCTATTTGGATTGCTGCAGTGCCTGATATGGGACTTCCCTCATTCAGAATTCTATATAGCACCTTTTAAACCATGGTGTTGCAGGAGCATATTACACTAAATATGTATGGAGATGGCAGCCAGGATTTTGACATGTACATAAATTACTATACATACATTAGTTTCAATTACACTTGGTTTTTTATATGTACATAAAATATATATCCTTAAATTTACCCTTAAAAATATGATGCATGAATTGATACGAAAAACAACCTAGCTAAGAATAACCAGGCTACACCAAGTTCAAGGAGCCTGGCATAATAGGGCAGCATTATTTCACAAAAATACTTGAGTCTCTGCAACCTTGAAAAATTGTCATGCACATCCCTCAACTAGACTTCAATATCTTCCTCCTTCCTTCTAGTTTCTCATGATGAGTACTGATGATTTCAGCAAGAGCAGACAGTTAGCTGGCTGAGAATTCATTCACAAGTGAAGAAAGTTTCCTTCAAATTCCAAAAGCCTTCAACACAACTAACGAGCTGTGGAATTCAAAACCTTGTTTTTACTTTATAAATAACAGTTGCTGCCTCCCTGTTATACCACAATGGCTTTTGAAGCCTCCTCGAGTTTTCCAAGATGTCTTGACATAAAGCATGAACAGCAGTTATTTCACAATAAAAACCTCTGCTGGGCTTATAGAGGTCATTCCATGGATCTCTAAAATGAGATCATTGTCATCAAGATGTATCAAAAGTAATAAAACCCTCTTTTGAACAGTGGAAAGTACTGAAATCGGCAATTTAGTTTTTCACTTATGCTGTAAGTGCTTTTCTGTAAGTATGTATCAAAATAAACATACTATTTGTTGATTTAAGATATGCAGGATTTACTGATATGTACTCCACTTCCATAGATAGATGCAGCAGCAGCTGAGCCATGTACTTTTAACAGCCTGTCAAAAATCTCAAACACATTCAGAAGACTAAAATGATTTTTCAACACATCCAAACCCAAATTTGTTACGAACAAGTCTTGACATTGAAAGCTTACCTGAGCTGTTAATAAAAGTACTAATATAACAAACCAACTGTAAAAAGGCAACCAAGATGGGGTTTTTTATTCTAACAAACTAGCATACTAAACAAAGGCTGCGGTCACACGGAACATTAGCCATGCGAGTCAGACGGAAGACATGCGGGTTTTCCGGGCGCGATCCCACCGGCACATCTGGGAAGTGTAGCACTCCCGTGGCTCAAACGAGGCTTCCTGCCGAAACCACGCGGCAAAAAACTAGTACCTCCGAGGTACTAGTTTCCGGAAACCGCGGGGCAAGGGCGGGCGTCTGATCGCGTTTCCGGTGGCATCCGGCGCCCGCCCATGTTCCCTGGTGAAAAAGTTTTTTTTTCTTCTAGTCTTTGTGGATGCGCAAAAGCACACAACGGAGCATGCGCAATCATGGTGGAAACAAAAAAAACCCCTTCCAGTTTGCCGCACCGCGCACTTCGTTTTTGCGCGCGGGATTGTTCTGCGATCGGCACCTCTCCTTTCCCACGGAACCTCCACAGTACCTCCACGGGAGGTCTGATCAGGTAACCGCGCCTTAGTTTGCCCCGGGGCAAACTGCCACACTTCCCCCCCGCAGTTTCCTGCCCGTGTGACCGGGACCAAAGTTTTGCTTACCACTGGAGATGGAGAAAGTGCAATATTGCCTATAGAAGCTTTCAGTTCATCCACGGTTGCTGCACTCTTAAGAATGTCTTTAGACTGTAAGGGCTTAATCTTAATGTTGAATTTCTTGTGTGCTTCCTCTTCTTCTTCGGATTCACTTGAGGAATAAAAGTGCTTTCCTTTGGTAGGTAGATCACAGTTAAGAGAAATGGTACAGAACTATGGAATTTAACCAATGAAATTTGTTGACACAGATTTGTTAGCACAAAACCTGGAAGTAACACAGCCATAGAGTTTTCAGTGATTCCTAGTGCTACTGCCATAGTTTCTAAGTATTCCACAGGAGTGACATCATCATGCTCATTATTTCCCTCCAAACACGCTGCTTGTCAACAGGAGCTCAGGGTGGGGCATCCCTGGCCACGATGAGGGGCTTGGCAGTCCTAAATAAGCCTGATTATTACACTTGATTTTTCCAGTGAAACAACTGTTGTCCCATATGTTTATCTTATCACTTCCTCCTGTTAAGTTCTTATGACCAGATCTAGGCAACATTAAGCACGTTTGTAACCCACACAATCTCCTCCTCCTCCTCCTCCTCCTCCTCCTCCTC